>NC_057812.1:81662048-81663045 GCF_018294505.1 Triticum aestivum
CCCCCTGCTCCGGCGCCTTGCCGGGTCCGCCCGCACCTGGGCGTGCGCCCGCTCGGGCCGTGTCCTGCGCCCGCGCCCGCTAGGCGGCGCCCGATAGGCCCCTGTGCCTATGGCACGTGGGGCCCGCCCTGGAACGTTTTAAAAAAAAGAAAATAATAAAATTAAAAAAATATATTAAATAAATAAATAAATAATAACTAAAATAATTAAAATATTAATTAATTAATTAATTAAGTAATTAATTAAGTTAATTAATCCTGATTAGATTAACCTAATCACTAATTAATTTAACTAATCTGTAATTAACCTAAACAGAGAATGACAGGTGGGTCCCACTAGACCCACACGTCTGGTTGACCAGGTCAATGGTCAACGTTGACTGCTGACATCACTCTGATGTCATGCTGACGTCATCATTTACTATTCTGGATAATGTTGGGATAAATAATTAATTAAATTCCAGAAATTAATAAAATCTTTAGAAAATCATATCTTTTAATCCGTAACTCGGATTAAAATATTTTCAACATGAAAGTTTCTCAGAACGACGAGACGAATCCGGATACGCAGTCCGTTCGTCCGCCACACACCCCTAACCTATCAAACTCGCAACTTTCCCCCTCCGGCTCCGCTGCCCGAAAACACAAAACCCCGGGGATATTTTCCCGGATGTTTCCCCCCTTAACCGGCATCACCTCATACCACATTAGGGCACGCCTAGCATCGTTACTTGTCATGTCATGCATCGATATGCATCTGTTTACATGGTATTCATTGTTTCTTCCCCCTCTTCTCTCCGGTAGACTACGAGACCGACGCTGCTGCTGCCCAGTTCGACTACGGAGTTGACGATCCCTCTCTCTTGCCAGAGCAACCAGGCAAGCCCCCCCCCCTTGATCACCAGATATCGCCTATTCTACTCTATACTGCTTGCATTAGAGTAGTGTAGCATGTTACTGCTTTCTGTTATACCTATTCTGATGCATAGCCTGGCCTT
>NC_057812.1:81982162-81984096 GCF_018294505.1 Triticum aestivum
CCCGATAAAACTAATTTAGATAATTATCTGGTAGTTGCAATTAGTTGGAGCCAAATCCTTTTTCCTAGGGATATAAAACGTACGTCGCCCCACTTCCCGTGAAAAAAGCAAATCTGGATAGATCCATTCCTTTTGCTGCATGCCGGCCGTGACGGCGCCTGCGTCTCTCCTGCGATCATCGATCTATTTCTTGTAACTACGTCACCGACGGCGGCCATGCCTCTCCTGCTAGCCATGCTGCATCCATGAAGACGACGTCGCCCCAGTTTCTGCCCAGCAGGTCTCGGTGTCGAGCGCTCTCCACCGGCCATTCCACTCGTCAGAATCGGCCGAAACTCAGCCGAGGTATGGTGCTTACCAGTGATCTTGATCCTTGCATATGTAATCAGATACATGTCCATGAAGCCAGCTCGTACGTATATGTGAATAAAGCTAGCTCTCTTGTTATCTGATATATGTTGTAGGATGGAAGCCTATTATGACGTCGTCCTCGTGTAACTAAATAAAAGACGACGGCGGCGGCGACGACGGTGGTGGCCACAACGGCGACGGCAATGAGATGAGGTGCTGCTGGTTGTACCATTGAACTCTATAACGTGGCGAAAGATGAAGCAGCTCCCTTGTATCTTCTTCCAATCGACATCGATCACGGCAAGGTACATATGACCTTCGGCTAATTCATTTGCATGCATCCATGATGAGATTACCTGCACTCCCTATTACTTATATACTAATTATTAATTTGCATATCATGCATGTATGATGTACAGCTCATTTTGATCGATTCTCGTGAGATGGGTTACGCCAGCCGGCGGCGCTTCTGCTCCACGCATATGGATGTACTCACGTTTTCTCTGGCAGCGGCCAGACCTCCCTGATTCAATGGACTCCGACGACACGATCTACATGATGACTATCTAAATTGATGCGACATGATTTACCCATCATATGTAATAAGCACGCACAAAGCATGATATGCTCACACAACTTTAGTCTTGTTATTTGCGTGGACAAATATCATTGTAAAGAAACCATTTATTCCCTGATGGTGTATTCTTCTTAATTAATTGTGCTAGTCTGTCTTGTAATCTACTTTGAATAAATTATACTTTGTTTTATTATACACTTATTTCCTAAACGCACCATACTCTTTTTATCTTTCATCCTCATTGTTAACGAATTATATGTCATTTGTTATCAGTATATACTCCAACACAAAAAGGTAACATATACTCCATCACAAAAAAGTGATATTTACTCCATAAAAAGTATATACTCCACTGTTTCCCAACAAGTATATACTCCACTGTTTCCCAACAAGTATATAATCTATAAAAAAGTGGTATATAGTACATCATGAGAAGTCTTATATACTCGTTCGCAGGCAAGTAGCATATACACCATGTGTGCAAAAAGCAGTATATACTCTATCAAAAAATGTTGCATATATCCTCTTAGCCTAATGTGGTATATTCTAGTTTAAACAAGTTAAGAAGTATATACTCCGACAAAAACAAAGATGCCATATACTCTTAAAATCTGGGTATGTGCCAACTAAAAAAATTAGGTATGTGTATACTCAGAACATGCTGGACTTCGTATCCATCCCTGAGAAAAAGACAAAAAAATTAAAAAAAGGGTCATGCACCCGATGGGCCAAGTAAAACTACATGCACCGGATTTGTTTGTTCAACAACATTCTAGACGTTCCTAATTTCTAGCAATCTGGTGTGCATGCCGAGCATTCCTTACTACTAATTTGCATGGATGGTTACGGTTGGCACTATTGGATATCCCATCTAACCTTATCCAAAAGGTGGGGAGTACATACTCTTGGGAGTATAAAAGAGGAGTCATATATATATATATATATATATATATATATATATATATATATATATATATATATATATATATATATATATATATATATA
>NC_057812.1:81984373-82007189 GCF_018294505.1 Triticum aestivum
TCCTCTATGTGAACACAACGCACGATCTATATTGTCGCTTATCCTCCTTCCTGCTATCGTCGGCCCGCAAGATCTAGATAATGATAGGGTTGGTCGGCGTGGTGGCGACCACCCAACTGGTGCCTCTTTTTCCTCCAGGTCCGTCTCCATCTCAGAGTTGTGGTTGCGTCCTTACTTGGTTGCTACGCAGCGACCTTCAAGGCACGGTTGCTTTGACCACTCTCTCCTACGACGATGTAACCGGATGGATTACTAATTGCAGTGCATAAATTTTGTTTGATTAGCATAATTAGCACATAACCAGGCATGAATGTTCCTTTATTATCAGGGTTTATTCTCTTCGGCTAATTTTGCGCTCACGTACCCACATTTTTTATATTAATTAGAGAAAAACTAGCATATTTTCTTCTATTAGCATGTGCCCACAATTTTTTCAATTATAGGCTATAGCCAACCAGCATATTGTTTTTTATTGGCACGTACAAGTTAGCTCCGGCAATAATTTGTGGAGTACCTCGTCCTGCACATGATTCTTGCACTGGTAGAAAAAGGGCCTATAGTCCCGGTTCGTAAGGGCCTTTAGTCCCGGTTCCTGAACCGGGACTAAAGTGTCGGTACTAATGCCCTGACCCTTTAGTCCCGGTTCAATCCAGAACAGGGACTAAAGGGCGCGGCCACGGACGAGGCTCCTCTGACGTACTGCAGGGTGCAGTTGGGCCACTGACAGGTGGGCCCAAAAGCAAGTTAGCCCACCTGTCAGTGACCCAACTGCACCCTGCAGTACGTCAGGGGAGCCGAGTCCCGCGGCCACGTGGAGCTCCACCAAATAGTCCCGGTTGGTAACAACAACCGGGACTAAAGGAAATTTTATGATTTTTTTTAAAAAAAATTGAATTTTTTTTGAATTTTTTTTATTTTCAAACTTCTGAATTATTTTAACCTCTAGTCTGTAATCACCACCCCTCATCACTTCTCAATTTATCCTCTAATCACCCCTCATCATTCCAAATCATCTAACTTCCCGAACGGTCACCCATCCTCCCACTCCCCCAGCCTGAGCACGCTTAACTTCCAGGTTCTATTCTCCCTCGCTCCAAGTCTGCACTTGTTGTTTTCCTGACAATAGTAAGATGTCAATCCTATTAACCTTCAGGAATTTTGCTTGAGCATGAAGTGACACATTTCACTGTTTGAGTTTGAAACTATTGTTTTAAAAAACAATAATTATTTAGTAACACTAATATTTCTTGAATATTTAGTTTGACCATTGTTTGACCATTGTTTGACCACAGTTTGACCAGATTTGATCAAAATTGAAATAACTAAAATAATTATTTAGTAACACTAATATTCTAGAATAATTAGTTTGACCATTGTTTGACCACAGTTTGCCCACTGTTTGAATATTTTCAATTTTTTCCACTCTAGATCTTAAAAGCCCCGTAACCTTTTTTCTATTAGGTTTTTGAGGATTTTGAAAATGTTTAACGGGGGTACCCCAATTAAATTTGGATGTAACTTTTCGAGTAGATGATTTTTCATATAAAAAACTTTTTCATCCGAGTTAGTATGCAAAAGTTATGCCCATTTTTACAAATTTCAGAGAGATTTTGCAAATAAAGTCAAAATTCACATTTGCAAATTTTCCCAACAACTAGACCACATGTCACATGAGAAACTTATTTTCTTTTATTTTTTGACATTTCTATTATTTTCTTTTATTTTTTTTAAAACTGAAAAGGCGATCCACGTGGGGGGGTAGAGTTTGAAAATGAGACCTTTAGTACCGGTTCGTGGCACGAACCGGGACTAAATGTCCCATTTTCATTAGTCCCGGTTCGTGCCTCAAACCGGGACTAAAGGTCTAATCTTTAGTCCCGGTTTAAGGCACGAACCAGGACCAAAGGTCATCGCACCCTTTAGTCCCGGTTCATGTCTTAAACCGGGACTAAAGGGCCCAAGTGAACCGGGACTAATGCCTTAGCTGCACAAACCGGGACCAATGCTCACATTAGTCCCGGTTCTAGACTGAACCGGGACTAATGGGCTGAGCCGGCCTGGACCATAGCCCTGTTTTCTACTAGTGTTGAGACAACTTCCTTATTCTCACACAACCTTTTTATTTCCAGACAACTTAACAACATATAAAAACCGGTGTGATTTAGTATAAAATTCCAAGGTGGGACTATTCCTATCATAACTGCAAGCTAGCTGAGTTGGCTTTCTCCGTTGACACAATAGGGAAGGTTCATGTTCAATCCCATCGCGCCCTTAATTTTTTGCTGCTTGTGAGCGCGACAGAAAAAGAAATGTGTGGTAGGCCCGGTTGGGGATAAACCAAAAAAATGAGGAACTACGTGTGGAATGGTTGAAACTAAATCTATAAGTATATTTTTGCTTTTCTTGGGGCAGCTGTGTGGAGCTAATATATGACGCTAGTTGCGTCAAATAGTGTGTGGAACGCACAACCAATCGCGTCTGAACCAGCTAGTGGCAGGCACCGAAATGACCTTTGTTTGCAAGGCACGAGTAATAATTCAGAAAAAATGAAGAGTTGAACGATCGAACGCATGATCTTAAAGACTCGACCACGTGCTGCTGGCCATGGCAACAAATACCTACTGCTAACCAATGGCCAGCGCGAATATTTAGGAAAATACTGTAACGTCAGATTTATAAAAAGATAGATTTTCTTAAAAATATGAATTGCCGAATATTCTTGGAAAAGTGAATATGTTTTGAAATTAGGAATAATGTTTTCCATATTCGTCCATTTTGAAAAAAAATGATTTTTTTAAACGACATCATTTTCTGAAGACATGAGCATTTTATGAAAACACAAACATTTTTTAAGTTGTGACTGACTTTTGAAAATGGAACATGTTTTGAACATCCAGAACAATTTTATAAAATGTATTTTAAACACGGACATTATTTTAAATTTCTGAATATTTTACTAAAACAAGAATATTTTTCAAATTTGGAATATTTACTAAACTTATTTTTTTCAAAATCCAAACCAATTTTGAAAACACAAACAGTTTTGGGGAAAAAATTGAATATGTTCTGAATTTCAAAAACAATTCGGTACGAGATTTTTTTTAAAACATTCATAAAAACAGGAACACATTATTGTAAGTCTGAAAAATTTTCAAAAATTTGAAAAATATAAATTTCTTAACTTTATTTCAAAAGTTTTTGAAGAAATAAGGTTAAAAAAATATTTGGAAGGAATAACGTAACGGGCCGGCACAGTTTCGGCATCCTGTGCAAATCTCTGACTATCTACCGCACAGGGCGTGAAGTACAGTTTTTTAGCTTCGTGTGGAGGCAAATTACTGGGGTGGCTTGGTTGGGCCACAGCGTGTGCAGCCGAAGTACGAAAATCTGGGTTGCTAATAAAAAACAGAGACGGACGCACAAAAATTTAGTACCAACTCGGATAGAAAAATAAATTTAACGGTGAACGGAAGGAAACATTAGTTTCAATATTTGAACAAATCGTTAAAACCAGAATAATACTTGAAATTTGGAACAATTTTGAAAAATAAAAAGATGTTTGAAAACATGAGAATAATTTTAAAATTTGAACAAATTTGGCACGACAGAACTAAAATGAAATTCCAAAAATTTTATAAAATAGGAAAATATTTTGTAATTCGTAGCTTTTTACGACATTTGGATAAAAATTGCAATTACGAACTTTTTTAAAATCTTGAAGTTTAGAAAAATGTAAAAAATAGACTTGGAATGGGGAAAAGAGAAAATAAAAAGAAAAAGAAATAGAAAAATAAAAAATGAAAGAGAACGCAGAAAAAAAAGTGGGCCGCCATGTCTTGGGCGCTCTGTGCGTAGATTAAACTATTTGCCGCACCGTGCAGGTAATATGATTTGTTTTATTGCTGCTTGGGCAGGAAAACGCGGGCTGAATTTACTGGGCCATAACACGCGCGGCCCACTACGAAATTCTGCACAAATCGTTTTTCTTTGCTAACAAACTATCATACAAAAGTTTAGTACCAGCTCGGATAGAAAAAAAATGTTTCGGCGGTGAACGGATGAAAAAATTGAAGAAACGCACATTGCTTTATTAGTAGGTATAGAAAAGATTTAAATCAATTTTAGGATTTATTTAATTATTTAAATCAACATTATCCAGAACAGTGTTTGCTAACGTCAGCATGACGTCAGCAGTCAACAGGGGTGTTGACTGATCAAACTGACGTGTGGGTCCCGCACGTCATTGACTAGACTAACTAATCCTGATTAATTAGCTAAATTAGTTGTTTAGTTTAATTAATCAAAATTAATTAAGTTAATTAATTCTTTAATTGATTAATTATTTTTATTATTATTATTTCAATTATTTTTAAATTAATTTTTTTTTTTAAATCGTTCCAAGGCAGGCCCCACGTGCCATAGGCATAGGGGCCATAGCGGGCACGCGGGTGGAGGTTACGGGCGCGTGCGCCCGCGTGCCGGCACGAGGCTACCAGGGGAGGCGCCGACCGCAACGGTGGCCTAAGCAGCGCGACGAGCGGGGAGGTCGTTGGCCAGCGCAGCCGGGGTTGGGAGCAGCACGAAGCGGGACGATGGTCTGGGGCGGCGGCCGGAGGAACCGTCGGAGTCATGCTAGGGCGGCGGCGCGCTAGCAGGCGGCGGGGAGCAGAGGCAGGAGGCAGTCCGGCGAGGTCCAGGCAGGCTCCGGGCGGCGACGGTGTTCGGCGGCATGCGGTCTCCTCCCGATCCCGATCCAATCGAGAGAGGGGGGAAGATATTTCGGGTGGGGACGAGTGGGGTGGTGTCGGTGGGAGAGCGGGGGAAGTGTGAGGGAGGTTATGGGGTGCGGGTGGGCTCGGCTCACTACTAGGGAAAACCCTAGTAGTAGCGCGGGTTTGGGGGCTATTAGCAGCGCGGACAGCCGCGCTACCAATAAGGCGCTACAGCTAACTATTAGTAGCGCGGTCTGTACACGAGCTACTACTCTGGATTGTATCAGCAGCGCATTTTCGGAACGCGCTACTATTAATTAGCTGTAGCGATTTTCTTGCCCCCCGCTACTGCTATATCTTTCATCATTTCCCCCCGGCTTCCTACCCCGTTTCAGCTTCAATAAACAACAATTTCCAGATACTAGGTACTACTAGATATCAATTTCATAAAGCATTATAGATACTAGGTAATAATTTCATATATACTCAACATGCATCCTCAAGCAGTACAAGGTGATATCGACGACGATCATCATATGTAGTTCTAGATAATATCGACGATGATCATCATATGTAGTTCTACATATTATCAACAACGATCATCATATGTAGTTCTAGATGATATAGCCACACACACATGTAGTTCTAGATGATATCGACGACGATCATCATCCTTAAGCCTGGGCGGTGGGTGTTCCTGATAGTAATTAGGATGGCCTGTCCAACACAAATATTCTTGTCAATGAGGAATCTCTTCCACCCAACCGAGTTTAAGTGTGTGCGACCGTCTGTGTCCATGCGGTAAGTACAGGTGGTGACGGAGCCCCTTGCGGTAAGGCGTAGTCCAGCTGAGCCTTCTTCATCAGGCTCGATACCACAACTCACAGATAGGTTCTTTGACAATTTCTGAATAAGAAAAACATATCAATTAATAAATAGCCTCGCACATACTCTTGCAAATATATTTCTATTAAGTCTAGATTTCTACAATATCAAAAGACACAGTACTATGCATTTGTACTAACTAATCATGAATTCTACTAATAAGTATATATGGATTATCTACACTATTAATAGTTCATTGGATTCTACACTAATAAGAGCATGTGATAAGACTCTACACTAAAGCATATCATCGACTAGATTCCACAAAGCATATCATTGGACCCTACACTAAGCATATCATCGGATTCACTAAGCATATCATCGAATAATTTGCATTTGTAAGTATAACAATAAAGCATATATATATATATCATCAACTTACTACAGGGAGTATGTATAACATATCATTTCATGTCGATCGACCATGGTACATGTCAGGCGGATCACGAATGGCACCCCGACAAAGTCATCACGTGGCGGAATTATGTCCCATAGGTTGCACACCTCCTCCTCCTCACTCAGCCTCATTCTTTGAGCTATGATGGCTTCATGAAGTGGGTTCTCATCATCTTCATCGAGTGGGTCCTCATTATCTTCACCATCTTCATCATCTTCGTCATCTTCCACCAGGTTGAGATAAATGACAGCCGGCTTGGGTCTTTCTTCTCTGAAGGAGAAGCTGATCAACTCACCACCAGTAAGACGCATGTGGGCAAGGAAATGGGCCCATCAATCTCCTCCAATCTGCGACATATTGCATCCTTTCTCGACCTCCATAGTGTACGGCCCCCAGGAGCCTCAAATGTCACAGTGTCTCCTGTCAGCTTGTTGAGTTTCAACCTCACATTGCATGGGACGATCTGTGTAAAAAAAGCAAAATGACACAATGCAGTAATGCCAACACTAAAAATAAAATAGTTGTTACATTTCATCTAATTTCTTATCACCGCATGACGAAAACTCGGCTGGAAGTAGATGCCGAACAGCTTGCCAGTTACAAGGCTGCTGGTGCACCTTGACTTGCACAGTCGACATAGTGATGGTGGTGGTGGCGCCATTTTCCTAAAGCAATATGAGCAAAGGATTAACGATTCACTTCACAGGAAAGAAAAACAGTAGCATGTGATATTTTTGGTTCTTCCGCGAGAAGCAATTTTATGGACAAAGCATTTCGGTGGCACCTATTGCCGAAAAAACTTTTCACAAATATCTACCAAATAAGGGTACCAACTACCAAGACATTTCATCTCATCTGGCCCCTATTGCCTAAGATAATTGATTAAAAAACAAGTGGCAAATTTAACTAAATTGGCACCTACATTTTGCCAAAAAATAACTTATTACAAAAAAAAACAAGAGCATCTACCTATCCATGTACATAAAAATAACAATAAAATGGTGAATACTAAATCAACTAAATCAACTAGCCTACTAAATCCACTAGCATACTAAATCAACTAAATCAAAATGGTCTAAATCAACTAGCCTACTAAATCAACTAAATCAACTAGCCTACTAAATCAACTAAATCAAGATGTTCTAAATCAAGTAAATCAACTACATACTAAATCAACTAAATTAAAATGTTCTAAATGAACTAAATCAACTAGCCTACTAAATCAAAATGTAGCAGGGAGGAAGGGTTGTGGATGGAGGAGGGAGGAGGGAGAAGAGAGTAGGACGGAGGAGGAAGACAGAGCGAGGAGGGGCCAGCCGGCAGCGAGTAGAGGGAGGACGGAGAAGGAAGGCGAAGCGAGGAGGGGCCAGCCGGCAGCGAGTAGAGGGAGGACGGAGAAGGAAGGCGGAGCGAGGAGGGGCCGGCCAGCGGCGACTAGAGGGAGGACGAAGGAGGAGGCTGATACCGAGTCCAGCGAGGAGGAGGAGGTGGCGGCGGCGCAGATCAGAGGAGGGGCGACGGGGGAGGACCGGCGTGGGAGGTTGAGGGGGAGATCGAGTGAGTGTGAGTGTGAGTGGATCGGATAGGTCGGAAAGTGGGGGAGATGGAATGGCTTAGCAGTAGTGCACTATAGCAAAAGGCGCTACTGCTAAACGACCTAGCAGTAGCGCCTTTCACAAAGTGCGCGCTACTGCTATGTGTCAGCATGTAAAAATAGACATAAAAAATACATTGATCATCAATGATCTTTTTGTGTACAATCTGATTTGTCAATATGAGTCCTCACCAGTTTAGGAACTGCTGAAGACTCATATTGCGGCCACAAATTTTACACATAGAGTTCAATGAAGACCAAGTGGTTGTGAAAGTTTGAGAAATAACATATTTAAGGTGGTACAAACTCTCTTCACGAAGCGAGGTGGGACTAATTTTTTTAGTAAACTTAGCAGTACCGGTTATTGTGTAAATGCGCTACTACTATGGTCCCTAGCAGTAGCGCTCTTCATACAAGTGCGCTGCTGCTAGAACTAGCCTCGCGGCGGCATCGTGGCAATTATAGCAGTAGCGCTTCTTAGAGTGGGCGCGCTACTGATACATTCATTTCAGCAGCGAGGTTTTTGCGCGAGCGCTACTGCTAGTTAGCAGCAGCGCCTTATTTTAAAGCGCGCTGCTGGTAAGATTCTGTGTATAAGCTTTTCCCTAGTAGTGGCTGGTTGGGCCTTTTGGGCTGGCCGGCCGGCAGCTGGGCTGGGGCCCAGGGGTTAGGGGGGTTTCTTTTTGTGTTGTTTTCTTTTTACTTTTTATTTATTTCTCTTTTCTGTTTTATTTCTAGTTTCTTTTTCATTTAGTTTTTATCTAATATTAAAATGATCCCTAATTTAGTAATACATTAAAACCCACTACAACCAAAGGTTTTACCCCAAAACAATTTAGTTTAGTATTTTGTTAATTATAAAAGTATTTAAATATTGGGTTTTGCTACTGTTTTATTCACCTAAGGGTATTTAAACATTTTATAAAGGTGTGGTTTCTTCACCATAATTATCTATGCAATAGTTGGTTCACTCCGAACATTTTAGTTTTAATAATTGGAAACTTTTATTGTTTGGCTGATTTTGAATTTGAATTTGAATCGGTTTTGAACTAACTCGAGATTAGCAACTATAATCAAGGTGACGTGGCATCATTAGCAAAGGATCACTGTAGCTTAATTATCCGGGAATCATAATTCTCCTCCACTACAAGAAATCTCGTCCCGAGATTTAAGAGGGGGACTAAGGGGGAAAGGTCTGGTTACGAAATTCTAACGAATCTTCTCGGTCTTGGTTGCTCTTGTCAGGACCCTGATTCTAAGTCACACCGATCTAGCCTGTAACACCTCATATCACTTTGCGGCCTCACGCACGGTATCCCCATGGGTGTCGCCTTACCATGGCCCGGGACCGTTTGCACCTTTTGGCTTACGTATATGATAGTGTCGCTAGCATCCATATGACAGAGAACCTAGTCCGACATGACTAGTCATGAACCCAAAGTGGCACTAACTTATGGGGACAGGCATACATGAATCAACATCGAGCATGTCGGTCAGCAGCGTGCGAATCCGGGCTGTAGCACTGGGCTAACAGGACTCCGGGAACCCGGGCTGTAGCAGGCTAGGCAGGACTTTGGATGTCACCGCGTGACATTTCCCCGAAGGGACAGACACAGGAACAAAGTGAATCACATGCCGGCCAGTCAAGTGTTCCGGAGCAGTAGTGCTGGGCTAGCAGGACTCCGGTGAACCGGGCTGTAGCGGACTACTATGGCTCAGGAAGCACAAGACTACATTTCCCCATAAAAGAGGCTACCAAGGATAAACAACTAGGTTGTCGGATCCCACACATACCAAGCATTTCAATCATACACACAATATGCTCGATATGTGTAAATACAACATGGCATCACAACATAACTCTATGACTCAAGTATTTATTCAATATGCTTCTACTCTTTTGAGGTGGCGCACACGAGTCCACATATTCACCATATCAATACTCCAATATGGATCCGCTCCTGTCTCCCTACGAGAACGCCATCCATAGCACTCACACTTATCTTGCACATTTTAGAGTATCCACTTCCACTTGTCTATGAACTATGCAAGGGGTCCAAGTTTCCATATCCGAGGAATTCGGCTATTCGAAAAGATAATGATAACCCTGCAGGGGTGTACTTCTTCACACACGCTCTCGCCACTTATCTCCATGTACACGTCATGTACCTCGGCAACCTTCAAGCGGAAGCCAGGTGAGGGTGTCGGCCACGACCTGACTAACCACACAAGTCTCTCGTCCAGGTTTATCGCCTATTCGGGTTCCATCCGCAAGGAGATCCGGCCGGGGTGTCGCTCACGGCCCCAAACAATGTGTGCAGGGTTCCCAAGCCCACCATCCGGGTGCCACTTGGTACACCGTGCCACTGTGCCTAGTCTGTCCCAAGCCCACCTGTACCGGGTGCCACTTGGTAGACTACTAACACTACATACAAACACCAGAAACTAGTTGCAACTCCTGGACAGAGATCGAGTTGATTAATAAGCCGAGAGGGGCCGAGTTACCGGAACCCAATGTGTGGTAGTAACAGTTCATGGATCACAAACAAAGAACTCAGTTCCTGAGAACGGCTGCAATGAGACAACCCACCATGTACTCCTACATGGCCTCTCACCGCTACCTTTACCAAATTGTGTTCACACACTTAGCTCTCAACAGTAGGACATCACTAGTGCAGAACCGGGCAATAGCACCGGTTCGTAAGGCCCTTTAGTGCCGGTTTGGTAACCGGCGCTAAAATGTAGGCACTAAAGCCCCCCCCCCCCTTTAGTACCGGTTCAGCACGAACCGGTGCTAAAGGGCAACCACGTGGCATGAGCCAGCTTCGGGGGCAGGGAGCCCTTTAGTACCGGTTGGTGTCACCAACCGGTATTAAAATGTTGGGGGGGTTTGGGTTTATGATTTCTTTTTCATTTAATTTTATGTTTTCCATTTAATTCTTTTTCGTTTGCTGGTATTTTACGATACTACATATTGTACACGTTATGCATATATATAAATAGAATTTCTAGTAGAACCGATCATAATATATATATACACATATATATATGTATATATATCATCGAATGTCTCACAACCACCATTAATTAATTCACACATATATACACACATGTATATATATATATATATATATATATATATATATATATATATATACAATTTCTCCTAATTGGTGCCTTCGGAGCCAGTGGCATTAGCCTAGCTAATTGGTGCCTGAGGGAGTCCTGGATTAGGGGGTGTTCGGGTAGCCGGACTATACCTTCAGCCGGACTCCGGGACTATGAAGATACAAGATTGAAGACTTCGTCCCGTGTCTGGATGGGACTTTCCTTGGCGTGGAAGGCAAGCTTGGCGATGCGAATATTCAAGATCTCCTACCATTGTAACCGACTCTGTTTAACCCTAACCCTATCCGGTGTCTATATAAACCGGAGGGTTGTAGTCTGTAGGACATCAACTCCATATACAACAATCATATCATAGGCTAGCTTTAGGGTTTAGCCTCCTTGATCTCGTGGTAGATCTACTCTTGTACTACCCATATCATCAATATTAATCAAGTAGGAGTAGGGTATTACCTCCATCGAGAGGGCCCGAACCTGGGTAAAAACATCGTGTCCCTTGTCTCCTGTTACCATCCGGCCTTGACGCACAGTTCGGGACCCCCTACCCGAGATCCGCCGGTTTTGACACCGACATTGGTGCTTTCGTTGAGAGTTCCTCTGTGCCGTCGCAAGCAGGAAGGATGCCTCCTCCCGTCTTTAAAGACGGCGCCATTGCTAAGGGAGCCTTGGTTGTCGGCCAAACTCTCCGGCTAAGTGGTTTCCTCATGACCGCCTGTTCGGCTGTTGCACCGATGGTGACCTCTTGGGTCATCAAAAGCAACCTACACGTCAGCTCGAAGCTCATCGAGCAGCTAGATCCAATGGAGCTCTCTTCCGTAAACGAGCTCTTGGATCGCATCGCCGCCCTGGGGGTCGCTACGGATTACGACCAGGTTGGGCTTAAACCCGATCTAAGAGAAATTAACTCTCCCCAGGTCACCCACCATGTTGCCGTGGTAGAGGCGCAGTGCGGCGACCCTTCATCTATTTTAAGGACTAGCTACGTCCGAATTCCCGACCCCTCCAAGCCGGATACCCGCGGAGGGGAGGATGTAACTCAAGGCCTGAGCTTAGGATCAGGCAACGGGCTAGATTCATTGGACAACATCCAAGAATCTGAATTTCAGAGTTCGGAAACTCTTCGGCCTCCGAATCTTGGATTGGGTGAGGTTTCAGATTCAACGACACCCGCCCATCCGAACATAAGCGATCTCTCCCAAATCAGGCAAAGGCCCGAGGAAACAGTACATCATTACTGGGCCAGATTCCTCCTGGTTATGAATAGGATAAAGGATTGCCGCGAGGGAGACGCAATCTCAATTTTCTGCAGTAATTGCACGGACGAGGGAATCCTTAGCGCCGTAAGTCGTCGTGATATTACACGCTTCGCTGACTTGGCGTCCATAGTATAAAAATAATGTGCGATGGAAAGTGCCTGGAAAACCGAAATAAAATTTTGGGATAATCCGGCCTTGAATAGTAATCCCGTCCGAACTAAGAGGGTGCATCATCATAGGACACCCGGGATAAACACCGAAAAGCCAAAACCCTCTACAGGGCATGTAACCGTACTGGAAAGGTGGCTTGATGGACCCTGTAGAATTCATAGTACAGAGGACGCCACACCAACTCACAGCCTTAGAGCATGTTGGATACTCTGGCAGGTGGCCAAAATTGGCGAGGACCTCTTAATTCTGGAGGCCACAGAAAGCCATCCCGAGGACACCAGTACCGTTCTCACAGTCTTCGAGACTTTCGCATCAAACAATATGCGAAAAAGAACACTCCGCAGCCTTGCCGAAGTCTATCAAGTTGCAACAATAAATTCATGGAGCGACACTGCTATTACCTTCAACGCAAGTGATGAACCTAGATTCCGAACAGCCCGAGCACAAACCGCATTGGTCCTCAGTCCCATAGTGGACGGCTTTCGCCTCACCAAGGTGCTCATGGATGGAGGCAGCGGACTGAACCTCATTTATGAGGAAACCCTTCAAAAAATGGAAATAGACTGGAACCGCATCGAGCGAAGCAGCACAACCTTTAGAGGAATAATCCCCAGTCGGGAAGCGCGCTGCACAGGAAAAATCACACTAGATGTGGTGTTCGGCACGCTGGATAATTACAGGTCCGAAGAAGTCACGTTTCAGGTGGCCCCATTCAAAAGCGGATATCACGCTTTACTGGGGCGGGAAGCATTCACAATCTTCCAAGCAATACCCCGTTACGGGTACATGAAGCTTAAGATGCCCGGGCCGAATGGGATTATCACTCTAGCTAGTGATCCGGACATAGCACTCCGTGCCGAAAACAAGACGGCCGCATTAGCCCTTGAGGCACTATCCGAAGCCTTAGCGGCCGAGGAACTGACTGCGCTGCGCTCCACGGTTAATAGGGATGATGTGATACTCGACAAGAGATCCAAATCCACATCCTTCAAGCCAGCTGACGAAATAGTCAAATTCCAGGTCCATCCAACGGACCCCAATAAAATAGCTTCCATTGGGGCACGACTGAACCCTGATGTAGACGCTGCACTGTGAGAGTTCCTACGAGAGAACTGGGACATTTTCGCCTGGCACCCTTCAGACATGCCAGGGATCCCACGCAGGCTGGCCGAACACAGCTTAAATATCCTAAAAGGATTCAAACCTGTCAAACAAGCCCTTCGGCGTTTTTCCGAACCCAAGAGACAGGCTATGGGAGAGGAGCTAGACAAGCTATTGGAGGCCGGATTCATTAGAGACATAAAACATCCGGACTGGCTAGCAAACCTGGTGATGGTACCAAAGAAGGACAAATCCTGGCGCCTGTGTGTCGATTTTAAAGACCTTAACAAGGCTTGCCCAAAGGATCCCTTCCCCCTCCCCCGTATCGATCAAATTATCGATGCCACCGCAGGACACGATTCGTTGTGTTTCCTCGACGCATACTCCGGTTACCATCAAATCAAGATGGCAGAATCAGACCAAGCCGCAACAGCATTCATCACACCATACGGCCCATTCTGCTTCAACACAATGCCCTTCGGGCTGAAAAACGCCGGCGCAACATATCAGTGCATGATCCAGACATGTCTGGCAAACCAGATCGGTAAAACAGTGGAGGCGTATGTGGATGATGTGGTCGTCAAATCAAGACATGTCGAATCTCTAGTAGACGACTTGAGGCTTGCATTCGATAACCTCTGAAAATATGACATCAAGCTTAACCCGGAAAAATGCATCTTCGGTGTTCCAGCCGGAAAGCTCTTGGGCTTCATTGTATCCGGTAGAGGAATTGAAGCAAATCTAGCCAAGATCCGAGCTTTGTCATAATTGGATATCCCAAAGGACCTCAAACAAATACAAAAATTAACCGGATGTGTGGCGGCTTTAAGCCGCTTCATCTCCCGCTTGGGAGAAAAGGCACTACCCCTCTATCGCCTCCTTCGGCGCACCGAACACTTCGAGTGGACGAATGCCGCCACGGCCGGACTTGATGAAATAAAAGCCATATTGGAAACAAACCCAGTCCTGGCCGCGCCGAACACTGGCGAACCAATGTTATTGTACATTGCAGCAACACATTAAGTTGTCAGCGCAGTGCTCGTTGTCGAGCGGGAAACGGATGGACACAAATTCCCCCTTCAAAGGCCGGTCTACTACGTGTCCACTGTCCTCACTCCATGAAAATCACGGTACCCACATTATCAAAAGATTGCATACGCGGTATTCATGGCATCCCGGAAGCTACGACACTACTTTCAAGAGTGTTCCATAACAGTAGCCTCAGAAGTACCACTCAACGATATTATCAACAACCGCGATGCAACGGGCTGGATTGCAAAATGAGCCATCGAGCTTCTCCCGTTCGATATAACCTATAAGCCATGGCGAGCTATTAAATTGCAAGTTTTGGCCGACTTCGTCGCAGAATGGACGGAGGCCGAGCTCCCTAAAGAGTACGGCACATACTCAAACTGGATTATGCATTTCGATGGCTCCAAAATGTTGGTCGGACTGGGGGCTGGCGTCGTCCTGACGTCCCCCACAGGAGACACGGTCCAATATGTGCTCCAGATCATGTACACAGATTCCAACAATGCAGCCGAATATGAGGCCCTCCTACATGGTCTCCGGATAGCAGTATCCATGGGTATCCAGCGCCTAGAGGTACGCGGGGATTCAAACCTCGTGATATCCCAAATAAATGGAGACTTCGACGCCAAGGACCCAAAAATGGCAGCTTACTGCAACGCCATCCTAAAAATGTCAGCTCGGTTTGAAGGGCTGGAGTTTCACCATATAGCCCGAGAAAACAATCAAGCAGCGGACGTCCTGGCACGCATCGGAGCAAAACGCGATGCAGTCCCCCCCCCAACATCTTTTTGGAAAGATTGTTCAAGCCATCCATAGCATGGGAGGGGGAACCCGCAAATAACAGCCCGGACCCAGCCGCACCACTCGACGCCGAACAATCTGACATAATTGGAGGCTCTGCCAATGAAATTACACCTTCAGCCCATGTAATAATGGCGGTTATCGCCCCGTGGACAGAACCATTCCTAGCCTACCTTACTAGGCAGGAACTCCCGGAGGACCAAAACGAGGCCCGCTGCATAGTGCGGCGATCTAAAGCCTATAGAGTCCATGAGGGAGAGCTTTATAAGAAAAGCACTACCGGAGTCCTTCAAAGGTGCATCTCCGAAGAGGGGCAGAACCTTCAGGCTGAAATTCATGCCGGACTCGGTGGTCACCACGCCGCTGCTCGGTCCCTTGTTAGAAAGGCTTTCCGTACAGGCTTTTATTGGCCGACGGCCCGGGCAGACGCTCAGGACCTAGTCCAACGATGCGTTAGTTGCCAACTTTTTGCCAACCAAAGCCATATGCCACCCACTGCACTCCAAACTATACCCATCACCTGGCCTTTTGCGGTCTGGGGGCTTGACATGGTCGGACCCCTTAAAGGTGGGACCCATAGAAAAAAATACTTACTGGTCATGGTGGATAAGTTCACCAAATGGATAGAAGCCAAGCCTGTTAAAACGGCCGAATCCAGACCTGTGATAGACTTCATATCCGTGGTTGTACACCGTTATGGCGTCCCCCACAGCATCATAACCGATAACGGTACAAACTTTACCGCCGACAAGGTAAAACTCTGGTGCAAAAACATGGGCATTAATCTCGATTATGCTTCCGTCTATCACCCACAAACCAACGGCCAGGTCGAACGTGCAAATGGTCTTATCATGAGCGGCATTAAACCCAGACTGGTGCGGTCCCTCAAGGAATCTAACATGCACTGGGTAGAGGAGCTTGACTCCGTGCTATGGGGGTTGCGGACCACGCCAAATCGCACCACCGGATACACACCATTTTTATGGTGTACGGCGCAGAGGCAGTTCTGCCCTGCGACATAATTCATGACTCACCTAGAGTGCGCATGTACGAAGAAAGAGAAGCCAAGCTCGATCGGCAGGACAACTTGGACGCCTTGGAGGAGGAGCGTGATGTGGCAAAAGCCCATTCCACATTTTATCAACAGCAGGCCCGAAGATATCAAAGCAGAGAAGTACGAGCCAAAAATTACAATGTTGGCGAACTAGTTCTACGCCTGCCGGATAAGAAAAAGGACAAACTCAAGCCCAAGTGGGAAGGTCCATTCATAATCGACCAAGTCCTGACTGGTGGGGCGTACCACCTGCGAGATGCGTCGGATAACCGACTCGAGCCGTACCCGTGGAACGCCACCCATCTCCGAAGATTTTATGCCTAGCGCCGGACTCTGTGTTCGTCTCCTTCCTCTGTCCATTTTTTGCATTTTTCTGTCTTACATTTCTCTCCTTCCCCTCTTTTCTTTTATAGCCCTTAAAGGCTCATCTAGTGATGCGCCACTCGCGCTCATTAAACCTGGGGGCTTCTTTAACAGAAGCTTATTTATACGGGCTTCACGCCCAACACATGCGTCAAACTTCCGCATGTACCTTTTTCTTCACCATTATATGCATCGATATGACTTAAGTTTTGGCCAAGCTAGGTTGCCTGGCTCCTATGCTTACCCCTACGTTCCCGATTGTTCGGCTAGGCGGTAAAGGGAGCACCTCTGCGATTGTTACTACCAGGTCAGCCGGATGTGTACCTCAGACTGGGTGAAGCCGAAAGCTAGCGTTCTTAAGGGAATATTCGGTCGGTGAAATAAAAGATGATCTTTTTACTCATTTTATGTGCCCCAGATGCTTTTTTCTGTGTCTTTTCACGCAGTCCGGACATGCACTTTAGGGCATGCCTCCCAGCGAAAGGAACCCCTAACGGAACTATTCTCTCTGGAAGATGTTTCTTACTAACCATGTAATATAACATAACTAGTTGGGCACTTGTCTAATAAAGCACTAATGACCCCTACGCCTGGTCTCCACGCATACCCCGGTTCTTATATAACCGCTATGGTATTCGGACACACTCCGGACCGTCAGGTCCCGAGGTTGAAGCGAAAAGGTCGGCAACGACAAATGATCTACAATCCGGCTAGAAGGCATTACACATGTCAATTCAAAATTACATAGTCATTCTGACTGATTGTATTCCTCTTCTATACCATCTAATAGGCTGTCTAATTTACAGTCCTGCTGGGAATACTTCGCGGCCAACTCTACTTGGCCGTATACTAAGCTTACAGGGATCTCCTTCCCGTCAGGCCCCACTAGTCCGACCTCGGCCATGTGGTTTGGGTCAGACTTCGTAAAACGGGTCTTCACCATGGCCCAGGCCTCCCTAGCGCCTTGTCGGCAGGCCGATATCTTCCACAACCGGAAGCGCCGCCGATCTCCCTTCAGCTTCTCCGCAAGCTCTCCAAGGCCCTCGGGCATGGACTGGGCAGGCCATAAGGCTTGGGCAATGCCTCGCATCGCCTGCCGAATTCACTCGTGCAGTTGCAAGAGTTCGGGAAGAAGGTCACCCGTAGAACCGGGCATCTCCTCTGCAAGACGACCTGTGAGCATACCTACAGACATTACTCTTTTAGTCGACTTCCTCGCCGAACTCTTTTTCCAAAGTTCGTTCAAGCACTTACTAAATATGCCGCGTCGAAGCCGCTGATTCTCCTTCGTGGAGTCCGACAGCTAGCCATGAACATCTTTCAGTTCGACGTCCAGCTTGGTGTTGGCATCCTGAAGATCATTCTTCTCTCGCCTCACCTTTGTCAACGTACTCTCACCGGCCTTTAGCCGGCGTAAGAGTTGTTGCTTTTCCGGATCGAGTCCGGCACCATCTGCAATATGATTTGTCAGATTTGCACCCACGCCGCACAATACTAATCTTTCGAAGTGTATCTTACCTGAGGGGGTCTCTTTGGGCTCCCCTACTGCGGCTAGTGCGGCCTCTAGTTGGGCCTTGCACTTTTCCAGCTCCTGGGACAGTACGGTATTCTTCTCTGTAAGAACCTGCATATTAAATGATCCTTAAATCAGTTGCTCTAACTGTTTCAAGTCTCGGGGGCTACTGGTATATATATATTTGACCAAAATTTTCTTACCCGTATGTCTTTTACATACTGCTCCGTGGCTCTGGCTAAACCATTTTGAGCGGCACGGAGGTACGCATCTCCCGAATTAAAGGCATCTAAAGCCTCTTGGGAGAAACAAGCGTCGCGTAGAACTGTCCGGCGACGCCTGTGGTTCATGGCACTCTCCACTTCAGAATTTGTGGCAGACAGCCTGTCCGCATCCTCTGTCGGAGGAGCATCCGGTGCGTGCCTTGTGCTCGCCTCCGCTTCCTGGCCAGACGTTGGAGCCTGGCTGGTGGAGGCACGATTGGCAACCTCTCCGGATGTAGTCCGGCGAGGTCTCTTTGTTCTGAAGATAGCACGAACATTAATATGCCCTGACAGAATAACACCAGGGAAACAGAGGGTGTGCTATACCTTTGCGCCGGCATCTCAGTCCGGACTACATTCCTTTTGCCCCACGGGGCCCTGCGGCCCCTCGTTGGCTAGCCGCCGCAGGTTCGGCCTCCTGCCTCGGAAATCTCCCCTGCAAAACACGGTTGTCGTTAGAAACACCGGAATACGTGAGAATGGAATCTCTCTCAAGGGAATGAGACTCTGGTTTCTATCACCTGGGACGCCGGGATTAACCCTGGGTAATCAGCCGTAATGGCTACCAAGGTATTGTCCTTGCTTAGCTGATGGAACACCCCGTCGATAAGCTCCACCGATATGTCAGGATCCTCTTCGGAGTCCGGATCGAGGGACCGTTCTGGGTCCTCGGGCTGTGGAGGGCGGCTGTTTATATCCTTTACCTCCTATCGCAGTTCCTTCATTGAAGTCGTTAGACTACATATCTAACCATGGGAGTATAAAACAAACGGGCAAGCGCAATTGTTCACTTACCCAACTTGGAGGATCGTAAATAGTAAATCCGGCCCGCGGGTTGACATGGAGGAATTCCTCCTTTTCTCCCTTGTACAAAGAGGATAAGATCTTTACTAGGGCGGCAGCTGAGGCCGGCCCCTTACGACCGTAACGGGTGGCGTCATCCTCCCCGTTGAAATCCCACATGGGGTGGCCTCTATATTGAAGCAGTTGCACCCCCCGCATAATGCATGCGGCCATGACTCCAATCATGGTTAGTCCGGAATGAGCCAACAGTCTTATCGGCTCATCAGGTAAAGGACGTCTCTGTCGCTTTCTCTCTGAGAGCTCTGCGGACGCCAGCTCAAGCGTTTCTTCAACGAAGCACTGTTGAACTCAGGGAGACCGACCCGGATAGGGTCCGGTAGCGGGACGTCATCTATGTAAAACCATTCCGAAGGCCAGTCCTCGGCGCCTTCTTTGGGGTTCCAGATAGGTATCCGGTCCCGGCGATGCGCCATACTTCGGCTCCGCCCACTTGGTATATAGACCCCTCTTGAGAACGAGGCACCAGGTAGAATAACCTCTTCCACAGCGCGAAATGAGCCTCAACGCCTAAAAATAGCTTGCAAAGGGCGACGAAACCCGCAATATGTAATACGGAGGCGGGCGTGAGATTGTGCAGCTGGAGGCCGTAGAACTCCAGAAGCCTGCGAAGAAATGGATGAATTGGAAATCCCAGTCCCCTTATTAGATAGGGGACGAGGCACACCCGCTCTCCTTTAGAAGGATTGGGGGTGCTCTCCGCTTGTTTTCCGCCATTGTAGGTGGCGAGACCGGCTCAGACCGGGACCATGTATGCCTGGGGGAGAAATCCCTTGGCCTGAAGCGACACTAACTCGCTATGCGGGATGGTGCAACTCTCCCAGTCTCCGGGTTTGGGACCGGAGGGGCGAGGGGAGGAGCTGTGACGGCTGGTCATGTTGGAATGGACCTTTGCTGGAAGCGCTCTAATGATAACTCGCGGAGAGGAGAAGAGGTGGTTTGGACCTAAATCCCCATCCCGTTAAATAGGCGGCTCGTTTATACGGCTAGGGTGTGGATGTAAAAACGCCCTGGCTTTTCGCATTCGTTTGACACGTGGAAGACGGCCATTATTGGGCGTGGAAGCCGAGGAGCACTACATTACAAAAATCGGACACTATTCCTACAGGTACACAGGATTTGGAGAAGAACCCACCTTGCAATGCCGAACAATCTGCGCGCCGGACTCGTCGTCATTGAAGCCTGGTTCGGGGGCTACTGAGGGAGTCCTGGATTAGGGGGTGTTCGGGTAGCCGGACTATACCTTCAGCCGGACTCCTGGACTATGAAGATACAAGATTGAAGACTTCGTCCCGTGTCCGGATGGGACTTTCCTTGGCGTGGAAGGCAAGCTTGGCGATGCGAATATTCAAGATCTCCTACCATTGTAACCGACTCTGTTTAACCCTAACCCTATTCGGTGTCTATATAAACCAGAGGGTTGTAGTCCGTAGGACATCAACTCCATATACAACAATCATACCATAGGCTAGCTTTAGGGTTTAGCCTCCTTGATCTCGTGGTAGATCTACTCTTGTACTACCCATATCATCAATATTAATCAAGCAGGAGTAGGGTATTACCTCCATCGAGAGGGCCCGAACCTGGGTAAAAACATCGTGTCCCTTGTCTCTTGTTACCATCCGGCCTTGACGCACAGTTCGGGACCCCCTACCCGAGATCCGCCGGTTTTGACACCGACAGTGCCTTCGGAGCACGATAACAATTGGAAGTGGTTCATGGGGGCGGTAGCGGGTAATAGTATTCTCCTTTGGGATCTATGACCTGGTCGAGCAAAAATCCCGCTATTTCCTCTTGAATTGCTTCTATGCGGTCCTGTGCTAGGAGCTTGTCCCGCACCTCTTTGAACTGTTAAGAAGGAGATCAATATGCATGTGTATTAGTTGTGTGACTAGATATCGATAATGGTGTAAAAATTGCGAATAGTGTTCTGACTATCGATATCGTACCCACTCCTGTCTTTGAGATTTGCTCCTTTCGGACGCCATCATGCGAATGTTCTCGCAAACGTAGTATGCACATAGATCATTCCCCGGCGCCTGCTTCAGGGCCTTTACGAGAATGGAATTTTGATCAGATAATAATTAATCAAGTGTCAGGACCCTGACTCAATGCCACATCGATCTAGCATGTAACACCTCATATCACTTTGCGGCCTCACGCACGGTATTCCCACGGGTGTCGCCTTACCTTTGCCCGGGACCGTTTGCGCCTTTTGGCACACGTATATGACAGTGTCGCTAGCATCCATATGATAAGGAGCCCGGGCTGACATGGCTAGTCGTAAACCCAAAGTGGCACAGACTTACAGGGACAGGCATCCATGACCCAGCATCGAACGTGTCGGTCATCAGCGAGCGAATCCAGGCTGTAGCACTGGGCTAGCAGGACTCCGGTGAACCGGGCTGTAGCGGGCTAACAGGACTCCGGTATTCATCGCGTGACATTTCCCCGAAGGGACAGACACAGGAACGAAGAAGGACACATGCCGGCCAGCCTAAGTGTTCCGGAGCAGTAGCAAGCTACCATGGCTCAGTGAAACACTAGGAGACATTTCCCGGTAAGAGAGGCTACTAAAGATAAACAACTAGATGGTCAGATCCCACACATACCAAGCATTTCAATAACATACACACAATATGCTCGATATGTGCAATACAACATGGCATCACAAAATGACTCTACGACTCAAGTAATTTATTCAATAGGCTCCGAGGAGCGAGATATTACAATCATGGGTCTCATGACCCAACAATCAGAGCATACAAGTCAAAGCACAAGCGGAAGCTATCATGTCTGAGTACAGACATCTATAAATGGAAAAGGCTGAGAAGCCTGACTATCTATCAGATCCTGCCGAGGGCACAAGATCGTAGCTGAGGTATCAAGCTAAACGTCGAAGTCCACACGAAACTACTAGTGAGACCGAAGTCTCTCTGCAAAAACATAAAATAGGCAAACGTGAGTACAAATGTACCCAGCAAGACTTACATCAGATCTATCTACATATGCATCATTATCAACAAAGGGGATGGTGGGGTTTAACTGCAGCAAGCCAGCTTTGACTCGGTGGCTATCCTGAACTACGACTGCAAGTAACTCTTTTGAGGTGGCGCACACGAGTCCACATATTCACCATATCAATACACCACTATGGATCCGCTCCCGTCTCCCTACGAGAACGCCATCCATAGCACTCACGCTTATCTTGTGTATTTTAGGGTATCCACTTTCACTTGTCTATGAACTGATATAAGCAACCCAGAAGTCCTTTTCCGTGGACACGGCTATTCGAATAGATCATATTAACCCTGCAGGGGTGTACTTCTTCACACACGCTCTCACCACTTACCGCCGTTTACACGACATGTACTCGGCAACCTTCAAGCGGAAGCCCAACGTGGGTGTCGGCCACGGCCTACCTAAACACTCAAGTCTCTAGTCCAGGTTTATCGCCTATTCGGGTTCCATCCATGAGGAGATCCGGCCGGAGTTTCGCTCACAGCCCCAAACGATGTGAACAGGGTTCCGTGACACCAAACGGGCGCCCGGTTTACCCGGCCACGTGCCTACCGCATCACAGCCCACCCCTACGGTCAGCGCTGCGCACGGCCTCCAGCATACTACAAACACCAGAAACTACTTGCAACTCCTGGACAGAGGACAAGGGTGATCAAGAAGCCGAGA
>NC_057812.1:82007999-82022231 GCF_018294505.1 Triticum aestivum
ACTAGGGCCCACATGTCAGTGGCTCTGGGGTTAGATTAGGTGGTGATTAGCTTAAGCTAATCACCTGATGGCGGGGGCCCACCTGTCAGTGTCAGCAGAGGGGGTAGTTAAAATAAAATAACTAACTAATTAACAGGGGGGGGGCTGGCCCCACCTGTCATCGACCCAGAGGGGGGGGGGTCCCGCCGTGGTCAACGTGGGTCAGACCCACCGGCGGCTTGATGCCGGCGAGGCCAGACGCGGTGGTGCGCGTCGGAAACCAACTACAGGGGCTCTTTTGGCACGCAGGGAGCAGCTACGGGGAGAGGGTGGAGTGGCGCATCCAACAGTGGCAGTGGCGGAGGCTGGGGTGGCCGGAGCTGCCGGCGGCGAGAGATTCTCGGGCAAAGTGGTGGGGCTAGCTAGAGAGGGAGGTGGGGCATGGGGAGAGGGGGAATCGGGTCGAGGGCTCACCGCGGTTCTTCTGGTGCTGCTGGCGAGGCAGGGGAGGCACGGGGTCCGGCGAATCGACGGAGGGGAGCTTCGGTGGCCGGCGACGGAACGGCGATGGTGACGGCGTTGCAGGCTTCCGGAGGGCCGTGGGTCGGTGGGGAGGAAGGAGGGGGTCGAGGCGGAGCTCCCTGGGGCGTCGGTGAGGCGTGGGGAGCACGGTGGCTGCGGCAATCGGCGTCGGTGGCGGCGGCTCCGCTCGGGTCCGAGGTGCGGAGCGAGAGGGAGAGCAGGAGAAGGGGATGAGCACGGGAGGGAGTTGAGAGAGGCCTGAGGGGGTGTGTGGCATCCTTAGCCGATCCGGGGCGGGGCGGCAAGCAGGAGGTGGCTCGGGCGCGTGCGCGTGCGCTCCGGCCACGCGCCTCTGTCCTACTGTCCCGAGGAGGAAGACGACAGGGAGGGCGCTGGCGGGCTGGGCCGGCCAGGGGGGGAGCTGGGCCGGCTGGTGGGCCTGCAGTGGCGCCAGGTAAGTTTTCCCCTTTTTATCTGTTTCTGTTTTTATTTAATATATATCTGCAACTTTGTTGAATTAAATAAAATACCTAGGCAACTTCAAAAATCACCAAACTATTCCTGGCCCATAGTTGGATTATTTCCAACATGAAACATTTTAGTTTGGAGATATTTGAGCATTTAAATATTTTATATTATTTTAAATGCCCAAATTCAAATATTTATGATTTAATTCAAAAACCCTAGGATGGCCTAGGAAAATGTGCACCACTTTTGGCAGAGGTTCTGAACCAAGACAAAAATGATGGGCATTTTAGAAGGGCATTTCAGGTTCATTGAAAAATTATTTTAGTAACCCTAGTTGGTTTCAGAGGGGACTGGGGGTTCTGTCATCCCCATTTCAAGTTTCTGATGAAAGAGTAAACATGATGCAACACTCTAATGCATGACTAGCTAGGGTGTGACAACTCACCCCCACTAAACAAGAATCTCGTCTCGAGATTCAAGCGTAGGGTAGGATGAAGGGGAAACGCAAACTAGTATAATCTTCACGATCCAGGTTGCACTTCAACTAAACGTTGTTTCGATCACCATCTTTGTCTTGAAGTCTTGCTCTGAGAACTCCAACTAACATAACAACGAGAGGGGAAGGGGACTCTAGAAGGACTGATCTTTTCGAAGATCGAACAACTCAGGATTAACTCACGGAATGAGACATAGCAACCTCTCTCGAGCTGAGACACGAGATACACACTTCTAGAGGGATGGAGTGGGACAGATGACGAGGGTTCACTAGGTAGACAACAATTCCACACCTAAGAAGGTGGTAATCGATTGTCAACGTAGCGAGGAGTTGAGTTGCCATGATACCATAACGATACACCTTAGGGAAGGTGACTCGTAGAGATATCCCCTTAAGTGGCAAAAAGAATTACTTTTGATTCAGAGATCATTGAAACTCTTTAAGCCAGCCTAAGGCAATTCTCGAGCGATCGTTTGGAGGGGGTCGGTAGAATGGCATACTCGGACTTGGATGATGTGGATTACCTTGTTGAAGACAATGTAATGGATGATTTTGCTTATCACCGGAAATGGAAGAGACCCATGGTAGAATGGCACATTGGCAGTGCAAGCTGGGAACAAAATGCAAATGCTGGGAATGATTCTGGTAACTGGGGAAGAACCCAACAACAGAGAGTGAATTCAGTGTTTGAAAGGATCATAGCATTGCCGAGGAAACTGAGAGCAAACCCAGTTAGCGTCGATGATAACACCTAGCGCTTGAGCGTGCTCTCAAGAACTTGAGCATTTCCATAATCATCAAGGTTTTACCAACATCCGTGTCAAGGGTCCGGTAACACAACTTACTACCATGATGAATGGTGATGGAGGATGCAGATGCAAAGGAAGATAACACCTTCTCAAATTTCACCCTTGGCGGGGCCAAGGAAATAAAATCTGGATGATCGACCGAGAGACATTTAGCACTCCGCTTCTAATGTTCTCCTTGATGTGCTAGCGTAATCCACCCATAGATATGGGTTGGTATCTAGAACATCAAGTAAAAGGTCGGACTTCGGGAGCAATAGAATCCATAAGGAACAGTTTCAGAGGTAAATCCTACGAAATCCTTATGGGGAGGTGGCCAACTTCCTCAAACAAGATACTACAATGATAGGTCTTCCGGCTGGGTGTGTCGGCCACGACATCCACTTTACCGGTTATCGAGGGACCAATATTATAGTTCTTGGGAAATGTTCCAACCATCATAACTGCCTGAGATTCAGATCTGGTTGGTGTCAGGATATTCCAGACTCATCGAGTCTAGGAAGGAAAATGAAAGTTTGCAACACAAATCGACGAGGTGACGTTGCGAGATACTCGGGAAGTGAACTACGATAGTAAGCTCCAAAACATGAGCTGGTTCTGCTACAAACATGTGAACACGTTGTCCCAGACAAGCATGACCACGTGGTAGTCTTATAATAAAACACTACCGAGTTCAGGTGGGGAACCATCAACGAGGATATCAAAATCCTTGCATGAGGTATACTCTTAAGAAGGAACTTCTTCTCTTTGAACAAATCAATCAGTGGCTTGGTGTGCTAGGATATACGTATGGAATGAAGATGATCAGTCTAACAGACCACAGAATTCTTCGCACGTGCATGACCGACTTGGGATGATTCCAAAAGAGCAAAAACAAACTTTCTCGAATTCACGACGGCAACTTACATCAAAATGCACGTGAATCAAAGGAAGTCACTCCTTTCATCAAACAAGTACTTCATGAGCTAGCATGAAGAAAATGCTTTCAAAAGTTTCCAACACTAACTTAATGTTCAACAACATCATGGAGGAGATAAGGATGTTGTCAATGGGCTCAACAACAACTCATCGGAATTTCCATATCACTGAACTTCCACCATCATGTGAACACGGTGATAGCATTGGTCAGAACCAAAAGATATAATGGTGTATGCTCGAGGGATCAACCACGAGGAAGACAACATTACGAACATCGTTGGTTCTGACTTGATTTGACGATAGCCCACACTCAAAGGATTGATAAGACAATAGGTCCAGCAACTGATCACAGGGACCAATCGATGAAGATATCATCTTTCTTCAATACACACTACACAAGAATATCCTTTTGGGACGAACTAAGTCAGGAAAGCTTTTATCTTCCAACTCTCCAAGTTGTTGTCTAGCTTAACCAACTAGCTCAGGGATATCTAACACCGATTCTTGGAGAGAAGGTGGTTCACAAGAAACCAACTTGATCACGAGCTCAACATAGCGGTCAGGTGACAACCTGGTAATACTTCCGAGAAGATCTTCGGAAATCACGAACCACCGATATGTTACTAAGCTCGAGAACAATCTTGCTTTTCAGGGCAAGATGATATGATCAAATGAGCGAGGACTTAACAAATCCTATCTCATCAATCGAGGAGTGCACCAGGAAAATGGACTAGGTAGCACAATCAACCTTAGGGTGATGATTCAATAGTCAACTCGCTAAGGATGACGTTATTGTCCATTTAACTACCAAGCAACGGAGTTGCTAGGAGTATTGATTTCACACATCATGATTCACTTGTCGGCACTCCGGCTGCAACAACACGGAACCGAGGAATGAAAAAGGATGGCGTGAAGTATCACTATGTCAAGAATTCACAAAAGGTGGTGCAATTCTCATGAAATTCCTGTCATAAAGAAGGTAATACTTCAGGGTAGAGCAGACTAGAAGCTGGATTGTATCTTGATCTGCGGAACACAACTACTTTGACCCAATCCTAAATATGGATGAGGTACTGGAGTTTGTTTCTCCTAGTCATTCTGCGATAGAATGGCTTGACGGACCACAAGAGTAATAGGCATCGATAAACGAACGCACGCATACTCTTGACTATCAATTGATAGACGAGGGTCAGAATGCAACTAAAGAGAACAACTCAAAGGAACATATAATTTTCTGAGTTGTGGATGCATAGATTAGTATGTCGAACCAAGTTCAACATATTTCTTCCGGATAACCCATGCAGAAAGGTAGAACTGGCAGAGTCACGATTTATGAATGGAGGACTCCTCAAGGATAATCCTGTTGTGATATTTCAGTTCAACGAGGAACTTCTGCCATAAGTAGTTCATGGTATTTGGAAGAAGAAGATACCACAGACTTCAAGGACTATCGCAAAGGTTACTAATATACTAAAGGAACTAGCAATTACTATCAACATGAGGTAGGTAGAGTGAATCTCGGGTTCAGAACCCAGGAGTAGAATACCTACTACTAAGTAGCATCACGGGATGCTTCCGAGAATAAAGGCCAGAATCTTCACACTAGGACACAAATCATGGCTAGACCACTAGATGATCCCCTAAGCACTTAGGGTCATAATAATAATTCCAACATATATGTCGAGGCAATAATTACTTCAACACACCGATTAGTGTGATTAATCTGGCCCATGGGAACATCGGAAACAGAAGGAAGGGATTTGCAAATGCATCGGACTATTTAGAAACCTGGGATGACTCGGACAGCATAACGGCTGTAAATGCTCAGAAAAGACTTGAGACATTCACAAAAATGGTGGCATAACCACTCAGAAGCACAATATCAAGGTTTCGAGATCAACAATTAACATACGGAAGTAGTAGGAACTGAACTGAGACTTAAATCTAACAATCTTATAGGTCCACTGATTAGTAACACGTGATCCTAATAGAAAGAAGAGATAGCCTAGTTCTTAATCCCCGTAGGAGAGAAGATGATGACTCAGATCAGAAGGCCATGAGGTATAAGGAGTAAAAAGAGCCTTACGTTCCATCCCACAATCAATTCCCTTATATAACTAAAGAATTTCTAGACTCAACTTCGACCAGTTTGGCTTGGTAATCCTACAGGCAGTCAAGCTCTGATACCAACGCTGTCAGGACCCTGACTCAATGCCACATCGATCTAGCATGTAACACCTCATATCACTTTGCGGCCTCACGCACGGTATTCCCACGGGTGTCGCCTTACCTTTGCCTGGGACCGTTTGCGCCTTTTGGCACACGTATATGACAGTGTCGCTAGCATCCATATGATAAGGAGCCCGGGCTGACATGGCTAGTCGTAAACCCAAAGTGGCACAGACTTACAGGGACAGGCATCCATGACCCAGCATCGAACGTGTCGGTCATCAGCGAGCGAATCCAGGCTGTAGCACTGGGCTAGCAGGACTCCGGTGAACCGGGCTGTAGCGGGCTAACAGGACTCCGGTATTCATCGCGTGACATTTCCCCGAAGGGAAAGACACAGGAACGAAGAAGGACACATGCCGTCCAGCCTAAGTGTTCCGGAGCAGTAGCAAGCTACCATGGCTCAGTGAAACACTAGGAGACATTTCCCGGTAAGAGAGGCTACTAAAGATAAACAACTAGATGGTCAGATCCCACACATACCAAGCATTTCAATAACATACACACAATATGCTCGATATGTGCAATACAACATGGCATCACAAAATGACTCTACGACTCAAGTAATTTATTCAATAGGCTCCGAGGAGCGAGATATTACAATCATGGGTCTCATGACCCAACAATCAGAGCATACAAGTCAAAGCACAAGCGGAAGCTATCATGTCTGAGTACAGACATCTATAAATGGAAAAGGCTGAGAAGCCTGACTATCTATCAGATCCTGCCGAGGGCACAAGATCGTAGCTGAGGTATCAAGCTAAACGTCGAAGTCCACACGAAACTACTAGTGAGACCGAAGTCTCTCTGCAAAAACATAAAATAGGCAAACGTGAGTACAAATGTACCCAGCAAGACTTACATCAGATCTATCTACATATGCATCATTATCAACAAAGGGGATGGTGGGGTTTAACTGCAGCAAGCCAGCTTTGACTCGGTGGCTATCCTGAACTACGACTGCAAGTAACTCTTTTGAGGTGGCGCACACGAGTCCACATATTCACCATATCAATACACCACTATGGATCCGCTCCCGTCTCCCTACGAGAACGCCATCCATAGCACTCACGCTTATCTTGTGTATTTTAGAGTATCCACTTTCACTTGTCTATGAACTGATATAAGCAACCCAGAAGTCCTTTTCCGCGGACACGGCTATTCGAATAGATCATATTAACCCTGCAGGGGTGTACTTCTTCACACACGCTCTCACCACTTACCGCCGTTTACACGACATGTACTCGGCAACCTTCAAGCGGAAGCCCAACGTGGGTGTCGGCCACGACCTACCTAAACACTCAAGTCTCTAGTCCAGGTTTATCGCCTATTCGGGTTCCATCCATGAGGAGATCCGGCCGGAGTTTCGCTCACAGCCCCAAACGATGTGAACAGGGTTCCGTGACACCAAACGGGCGCCCGGTTTACCCGGCCACGTGCCTACCGCATCACAGCCCACCCCTACGGTCAGCGCTGCGCACGGCCTCCAGCATACTACAAACACCAGAAACTACTTGCAACTCCTGGACAGAGGACAAGGGTGATCAAGAAGCCGAGAGGGTCCATTGGTTTCGGGCCCAATGCGTGGTAGTAGCTGAATCATGGATCACAAACACAGAACTCAGTTCCTGAGGACGGCTGCAATGAGACAACCCACCATGTACTCCTACATGGCCTCTCACCGCTACCTTTACCAAATCGTGTTCACACGCTTAGCTCACACACCGTAGGACATGTTCACACACCTCTGATTCATCCCGGATGAATCAGACCTGACTCAACTCTAAGCAGTAGCAGGCATGACAAACAAGCATGAATGAGTAGGCACACCAGGGCTCAAACAACTCCTACTCATGCTAGTGGGTTTCATCTAATTACTGTGGAATGACAGGTCATGCAGAGGATAAAGGGGTTCAGCTACCGCAGCAAGTAACAGATGAATCGATGTTGTCCTAATGCAGTAAAAGAGAGCAGGAGCGAGAGAGTGGGAATGTATCGGAATGAACAAGGGGGTTCTGCTTGCCTGGCACTTCTGAAGATAGCATTGAGTCTTCATCAGTGTCAACGATCACATCATCGGTATCACGTCTATCGAGAGGGGACAATTACCGGCAACATAGAAGGGAACACAATCAATGCGATGCACAATATGATGCATGATCATGACATGGCAAAATGAATGTGTTTTGAGCTAATGCAACTAGCAACAGATTAAATGAAGTTGGTTTGAATACAAGATTCAAATTTAAACTCCATATGTGATTATTCAAATGCCATTTAATTGATTTGTGCTAAACAGCAGCTATAAGTTGTTCTAACATGCATGAAAATGGTACAGATGGATTCCTTGAATTTTTCTGATAATTTTTCATATATAATTTATTTAATTTGGAGTTACGGTTAATTTTCTATGATTTATTGAAGTTTATACAATTTTCTGGAATTTTCTGATTTATTTTAAATCCAGAAAATCATTTAATGCGTCAGCATGACATCACCTTGACGTCAGCAGGTCAACAGGGCGCCTCCAGGTCAAACCTGACCTGTGGGACCCATATGTCAGCGTCACAGGTTAAACAGGGGGGTTTATTTTAGTTTGATTAAGGATTAAGGCACTAGGGCCCACATGTCAGTGGCTCTGGGGTTAGATTAGGTGGTGATTAGCTTAAGCTAATCACCTGATGGCGGGGGCCCACCTGTCAGTGTCAGCAGAGGGGGTAGTTAAAATAAAATAACTAACTAATTAACAGGGGGGGGCTGGCCCCACCTGTCATCGACCCAGAGGGGGGGGTCCCGCCGTGGTCAACGTGGGTCAGACCCACCGGCGGCTTGACGCCGGCGAGGCCAGACGCGGTGGTGCGCGTCGGAAACCAACTACAGGGGCTCTTTTGGCGCGCAGGGAGCAGCTACGGGGAGAGGGTGGAGTGGTGCATCCAACGGTGGCAGTGGCGGAGGCTGGGGTGGCCGGAGCTGCCGGCGGTGAGAGATTCTCGGGCAAAGTGGTGGGGCTAGCTAGAGAGGGAGGTGGGGCACGGGGAGAGGGGGAATCGGGTCGAGGGCTCACCGCGGTTCTTCTGGTGCTGCTGGCGAGGCAGGGGAGGCACGGGGTCCGGCGAATCGACGGAGGGGAGCTTCGGTGGCCGGCGACGGAACGGCGATGGTGACGGTGTTGCAGGCTTCCGGAGGGCCGTGGGTCGGTGGGGAGGAAGGAGGGGGTCGAGGCGGAGCTCCCTGGGGCGTCGGTGAGGCGTGGGGAGCACGGTGGCTGCGGCAATCGGCGTCGGTGGCGGCGGCTCCGCTCGGGTCCGAGGTGCGGAGCGAGAGGGAGAGCAGGAGAAGGGGATGAGCACGGGAGGGAGTTGAGAGAGGCCTGAGGGGGTGCGTGGCATCCTTAGCCGATCCGGGGCGGGGCGGCAAGCAGGAGGTGGCTCGGGCGCGTGCGCGCGCGCTCCGGCCACGCGCCTCTGTCCTACTGTCCCGAGGAGGAAGACGACAGGGAGGGCGCTGGCGGGCTGGGCCGGCCAGGGGGGGAGCTGGGCCGGCTGGTGGGCCTGCGGTGGCGCCAGGTAAGTTTTCCCCTTTTTATCTGTTTCTGTTTTTATTTAATATATATCTGCAACTTTGTTGAATTAAATAAAATACCTAGGCAACTTCAAAAATCACCAAACTATTCCTGGCCCATAGTTGGATTATTTCCAACATGAAACATTTTAGTTTGGAGATATTTGAGCATTTAAATATTTTATATTATTTTAAATGCCCAAATTCAAATATTTATGATTTAATTCAAAAACCCTAGGATGGCCTAGGAAAATGTGCACCACTTTTGGCAGAGGTTCTGAACCAAGACAAAAATGATGGGCATTTTAGAAGGGCATTTCAGGTTCATTGAAAAATTATTTTAGTAACCCTAGTTGGTTTCAGAGGGGACTGGGGGTTCTGTCATCCCCATTTCAAGTTTCTGATGAAAGAGTAAACATGATGCAACACTCTAATGCATGACTAGCTAGGGTGTGACATCAAGCATGATAATTAAAGAGATGGCAGCTAGCTAGTACTACTTAATTACTTACCTTGGGTCGATACCATTTCAGACTTTGTTTCCATGGGCCTGGAGTGACCCTAATGAACTTTGCCCAAGCCCTGCCCGCCGACAAAGAAAATGAATAAATGGGTTATTGAATAGTTGTTATCAGGAAATGACGAACTAATTAAATAGGCCGAGATATAGTTAATAATGATTGAAATTACCCGTTGACTATCCCCTTCACGATGTTGTAGTCACTTGCTTTCTTAAGTAGCGAGTCTAGTACTTCAACTGTTCCTTCATCAACTTTAATGATTAACAAGATCCAGTGAAATCTGCATGCACACACGTTTGCATGTCTTAATTAAGTGGGCATATGTATGTAAGCAAAAACATGTAGCTATAGCTAGTAGGGAAAAATAGAATTTGTAGTACAAGACAGTGTGACTCACTGGAAGTTGTAAGGAAGTAGTATATCTTCATTGTATTTGAGTTCCTTGAAGAACTATAGCATGCTTTCCTCTACACATTTTGCGTGATATGGATCTATTTTCCATGTGTATTCATTAATGGTATTTGGGTCAACGAACCCAATGCCATAGCATCCACCTTTTTTCATTTCATAAATCTTCATCCTGCATAATACCACAGAAAAGAATATAGTGAGGATAATTACAGGTAATGATTGATCAAAATGATCATCTAGCTTGAGACTTAAATTACAGAAAGAAGTCACTTACAGACAATAGCAACTGACGATAGATTTGTCGAGTGCGTCTTTGTTGTATAGCTGAAAAAGTTCTGAATACTCAACGTTCACAACTTTCTTATGGTAGTAATGCTCCTCGTTGACATTCACCATGAGGGACTCTTGATTGGAAATCTTGGTAATGTCCATGTACCATTAATGCAATGCATACATTCTCGTTGGGAGGTTATTGACCTCCTCTGGCTCGACCAAAGGTTGGCCCCGGGCATATTTCCGTTTTATTTCCTCCTCTCTAGTCGGAGACATGGGCTCAATATCGAGGAGTTGTCCAACAGTGATCCCGATCGATTCAGCCTGCGCAATATGCTCCTCGGTTATTACCACATCGCCTAGCTCGGGAACGTTAACGGTTTGCCCACAATAATATTGGGCGCGCCTACTCTCATGTGTTGTTGGCACAACAAGCGGGGGGATTGATTGCGCCGCCTGTTCTCCCAGCTGGGGAACGGTTTTACCGCATTTTTTGCCAGCTGATTTGCTCGAGCTCGAGCTTGCCTCTTTCTGTAGACGTGCTCGATTTAACTTCCTGAGGTGGCGCTCATAGTCTGTGTCAACAGGCTTGGGAGCTGGTGGTCTAGCCATACGAATGAAGTGGTCAATCTTTTCCACAGGCACTTTCTCCCTTGGCGGCGGTGGCGGTTTCGGTGCAAAATGGGCTTCCACCTCGGCCTTCGATATGGATACGTTTTCCTCCTCGGACTTGTCGTAAGGCCTCTGCGGAAGAGGTGCGAGGCTTGGACCATATTGAAATCGCTTGCCTCCGCCTGTACCTGCAGTACTACCTCGACTTGTACCGCTATGCACCATAGCTGAGGCGGCTCTCTTCCGTGATTGCTGAGGCGGCGAAGATGGCTGACGTGGCTGAGTTGGAGGATTAGGAGTGGCCTGAAGCTATGCCGGACTTGGAGGAGGAGTGGCCTAACGCTTTGCCGGACTTGGAGGAGGAGTGGCCTGAAGCTGTGCCGGACTTGGAGGAGGAGTGGCCTGACGCGTTGGTGGACTTGGAGGAGCGGGAGTCTGCTGACTCGGTGGTAGACTGCGATGAGGAGTCGGATGACGCAGTGTCGGTGGCCTTCGAAAGATGATGCAATCCTTTCTCCATAGGATGATACGATGGTTGGCCTCTCCTAGTGTGTGCTCATCGTCACCTCCAGGAATGTCAAGCTCTAACCCTGAATATTGGTCCACCACATCATCAACCAAGACACGAGCATAGCCCGCTGGAATCGGGTTGCAATGGAAGGTTTCCTCGGTGGGATTTGTAAAAGCAAGGGCGTCCGCCACCTTCATGGATATGTTCTTCATTTTGAAGTGTAGCTCGCAGTTAGTGTTCTCCATGATGTCATCCACTGGGTAGCTATCCAGCAATGCGTCACCCGGGGTGGAACCCACACTGCTTCTCGGCATGGATGGGACGGTGCTATCCATTGGTGGATCATCCGCTAGCTGCTGAGACCCCCTTTGCTGGCTAAGTGAGTCGATCTGCTCCTGCTGCCGCTGGAATTTGATTGCCAAGTCCGCGTGCGCTGATTCTAGGACTTGAAGGCGTTCATAGTCTAGCTTCCTCTGCTCCTCCATCTTCCTCTTCTTCTCCTCCGCAATCTTCTTTCTCGCACGGGTTCTGTAGTCGGCGTTCCAGTCCGAAAACCCCTCATACCACGGAATAGCGCCCATGCCCCGTGTTCTTCCCGGGTGTTCAGGATTTGCCAGGGCACGTGTAAGCTCGTCGTTCTCTCTGTTGGGCTCGAACAACCCGGATCGAGCCTCTTCTATTGCAACAAGTAGCTTATCTTCGGCTCCGTCCAGACATGCCTTCTTGGAAACTTTGCCTGTCTTCGGGTCCAACTCCCCCCCATGCGCATAGAACCAAGTCCTGCACCTGGGGGGCCAGCTCAATGTTTCTGGAGTGACACCTGCATCCAGCATCTCTTTCTCAGACTTATCCCACTTAGGCATTCCCACCGCATAGCCACCTGGCCCCAGCTTATGGAACTTATCCTTTTTTGCGGCATTGGCCTTGTTTATTCTCGACCGTTCCTTAGATAATTCCGAATCCTTGAATTTCGCGAAATCGTCCCAATGAGCACTTTGGTTCTCTAGTGTTCCCTCGAATACTGGAGTCTTCCTTCCTCCGTTGACGTACTTGGCCCATTCATGAATCTTGTGGTTCTTGAATGCAACCGCCATCTTCCTAAGAGCAGCGTCCTTGACTTTCTCCACATCTGCTTTTGTGAAATGATCTGGTAGGGTGAAATGTTCCATGAGCGTTTCCCAAAGCAATTGTTTTTGTCTGTCGTTGACAAAAGTAACTCCTGGACGTGGCTTTGATGGCTCTCTCCATTCTTGAAGGGAGATCGGGAGTTGGTCCTTCACAAGAACTCCGCACTGACGAACGAACTTGTCCGCAATCTTCTTAGGCGCGAATGGTACGCCATTAGGTCTGATTGCCTCGATATTATACTTTACGCCCTCCTTCAACTTTTTGTTTGGGCCTTGTTTCGTCCTGTTGCCTGAAGATTTGCTTGATCCGGATGGCTGAAAGAAGAAAGATCGATTCGTTAATATATCTTCAAGTCATTTAAAACATGTGATGATCACCAGATGCCTGCTTATATAAATATATATACCTCGCCGGTCTTTGTTGTTTCAAGATCAACATTTTCTTTGTCATGTTCATAGTTCACGACTTCATCAATTCGGTCGTCGCAATCGAATATCATATCACCCTCCCCGATGTTGTTTAGATATTCAGAGCCGTCATAATCTTCTTCATTTTGATCATCATCTGGCCCGCGAGGATTGCGTATGATATTGAACAGGGCCTCTTCTTCCTCTCTGCCAGTATTGTCCACCATAGGTTTTGTTTAACTAATCCAAAAGAAATATATTCAAATTACAATGCATGGATGCAATCAATTAATAAGGAAAAACTGAATCAATCATAGTACATAATAAGCATCATCGAATATAATCTCGAATACGTCATCTCGAATAATAGATATAATCTCGAATACATCGTCTCGAATAATAGATATAATCTCGAATACATCGTCTCGAATACTATATAATCTCGAATACATTGTCTCGAATATTATATATTGAGTACATCACTGGCTAGGTAGCTAATAAAGATCGAATACTACAGAAGAATCTAGGACACTCGCGGTTCCTACGGCGCGGGCGGTGGACACCCAAAGAGAAGGAACCCTCACAGGATCATAGCTGAAGTTAGATCCCTGAAGAAACTGCCAGGTATTGGAGAACCTGCCGCCCTCTAACGCAACCATGTAGCGCTAGACGTCCTCGTCCTCCTCCCTGACACGGCGACGTACCACCTCCGGCGGGGCCGGCTCCCTCCGCACCGAAACTGGCCCACGCGAACGCCACCAAACGAGATCAGGGTCGACGACGGGACCCGGGGCCGGGTTCCTCATCAAGCGGCGCGCCTCTCCAGGCAGCACCTCCCAGTGCTAGCCCGGCGGAGCCCAGTCCCGGACATGGGTCAGCCGGACGTCGTCGCGGACGGGTCGACGGCGAGGATGCGGGCCGGGCATCGTCGAGAACAAATACTAGCTATATGCCCTCAAAAAGTAACATTTTTAATGATTGGATTTTGATAACTAAAATTTCTAACATTTCTATATAACTAACATTCCTATAACATTTCTAACAATGCTATATAACTAACATTTCTATAACATTTCTAATATTTCTATAACTAAAAAACAGAAGAAAAAAAATTATAACAATTCTATATATATAACTAACATTTGTATAACATTTCTAATATTTCTATAACTAAAAAAAGAAAAATTTCTAACTTTTTTATAACTATTTCTATAACTAAAAAACAGAAAAATTTCTAACAATTCTAACTATTTTATAACTATTTCTATAACTAAAAAACAGAAAAATTTCTAACAATTCTAACATTTCTATAACATTTCTAACAATGCTATATAACTAACTATTTCTATAACTAAAAAAGAAAAATTTCTAACAATGCTATATGTGTGTG
>NC_057812.1:82022798-82049647 GCF_018294505.1 Triticum aestivum
GGACGGGGCGGCGATGACGGGGATGGGGACGACGCGGGACGGGCCGGGACGGCGCGGCGGTGACGACGGGGACGACGGGGACGGGGACGACGGGGCAGCGACGACGGGAACAGGGGCGGCGACGAGGGTTATGGAGACGGGGGCGGCGGGCGACGGGGCAGAGGAGAAACTGAAATTTTTGAAGTGTTTAGTTATATAGGATGGACCTTTAGTACCGGTTGGAGCCACCAACCGGTACTAAAGGCCTGTTTCGGCCAGGCCAAGCGGCGGGAACCGCACCCCTTTAGTGCCGGGTGGTGGCTCCAACCGGTACTAAAGGCCCCCCCTTTAGTACCGGTTGATGCTACCACCCGGCACTAAAGGGGGTGCGCTGGCGCAGGTGCGGTGCGAAATGTTTAGTCCCACCTCGCTAGCCGAGGGGCGTCCGCACTGGTTTATAAGCCCCAGTGCGGTAGCTCCCTCGAGCTCCTCTCCAAAGTAGGCCTACTGGGCCTAAATGTTCTGTGCTGCCCTGTGGGCCTATTGGGCCTTTGCGGGCCTGCATCCTGGCCCAACAACATATTGGGTTTCTAGTCGTATGCAGGCCACTCTGGCGCAATAGGTGGGCTTTTTTCTTATTTTTTTGCTTTATTTATTTTTGTTTGAGTTGTTTTTTTGCTGTATTTAGAGTTTCTTTGTGAATATTTTTGCTTTAGGTACAAAAAATTACAAACTTTCTGTTAGTACCGGTAGTTTACAAATTTGAATAGTTTAAATTTTGATTTATTTGAAATTTGTGTGAATCACTAGTTTGTGAATAACTTAACTTTGAGAATAGATTTTTCAGTGATTCTTTTTCTTATGTTTAATATTAGTGTGTTTTATCATTATATTCAATTTGGTAATGCTTATGTTATTTAAAAAAATGAAATGCCTTTTGTAACGGATGAGTTTTCGTCCGAAACCCTGATACTTCGAAAGAGATTGTCCATTTAGTACACGAAGTGCATCCAGTTTTTGCGGTAACCCTCTCTACTTTTTTGCACATGCTATGTGGGTGAAATTATGATACCATGCCAACTTTCAACCTTTTCTGAGTTCATTTGAAATGCTTTTCAATTTCAGGGTCATTTAGCTTAAAAAATCAGTAAAGGCATGAAAGAATTTGTTTGCACATAAAATTTCTTCGCGTTTCAAATGCCAAAACACATAACTACCCTAACTATTACAGAGATTCCCTCCTGGGTGTGAAACACAGAAGAAAGTGATGATAGTGAAGCCGATCACATCCCAGATCTTTGGGTGTGAAACTTTTTCTTCGCGTGTGTCCCTTTGCGCCGTAACCATGGAAAATCTTCATCATTTAACGGGATGCTCGGGTCAATATTCACTGTGAATGGAGCAATTTCATCAAACTTTTCATAATCTTCTGACATGTCTGTCTTGTCATCTACTCCCACGATGTTTCTCTTCCCAGAAAGAACTATGTGCCGCTTTGGCTCATCGTACGATGCATTCGCTTCCTTATCTTTTCTTTTTCTTGGCTTGGTAGACATGTCCTTCACATAGAAAACCTGTGCCACATCATTGGCTAGGACGAATGGTTCGTCTGCATACGCAAGATTGTTGAGATCCACTATTGTCATTCCGTACTGCGGGTCTTCCGTTACCCCGCCTCGTGTCATATTGACCCATTTGCACCGAAACAAAGGGACCTTCAAACCACGTCGATAGTCAAGTTCCCATATGTCCTATATATAACCATAATATGTTTCCTTTCCTGTCTTGGTTTCTGCATCAAAGCGGACACCACTATTTTGGTTGGTGCTCTTCTTATCTTGGGCGATCGTGTAAAATGTATTACCATTTATCTCGTACCCTTTGAAAGTCATTATATTCGAAGATGGTAACTGGGACAGCAAGTACAGGTCATCTTCAATAGAGGTGTCATGCATGGTACATGTATGCAACCAGCTGGCGAAACTCCTGGTTTGTTCACGTGTAATCCAGTCATCAGACCACTCCGGGTGTTTGGAGCGTAGCAAATTCTTGTGTTCATCCATATACGGAGCCACCAAGGCGGAATTCTGTAGAATTGTGTAGTGTGCTTCAGTGAGAGAATGTTCGTTCATACATATTATTTGTTCCCCTCCTAGCGTGCCTTTTCCATCCAGTCTGCCCTTATGCCGCGATTCAGGAACACCAATCAGCTTAAGGTCAAGAATAAAGTCAATACAAAACTCAATGACCTCCTCATTTTCATGGCCCTTGGAGATGCTTCCTTCTGGCCTAGCACGGTTATGAACATATTTCTTTAAGACTCCCATGAACCTCTCAAAGGGGAACATATTGTGTAGACATACAGGACCCAAAACGTTAATCTCTTCGCATAGGTGAACTAGGACGTGCGTCATGATGTTGAAGAAGGATGGTGGGAACACCAACTCGAAACTGACAAGACATTGCACCAAATCATTCTCTAACCTTGGTATGATTTCTGGATCGATTACCTTCTGAGAGATTGCATTGAGAAATGCACATGGCTTCACAATGGCTAATTGAACGTTTTTCGGTAGAAGCCCCCTCAATGCAACTGGAAGCAGTTGCGTCATAATCACGTGGCAGTCATGAGACTTTAGGTTCTGGAACTTTTTCTCTGCCATGTTTATTATTCCCTTTATATTCGACGAGAAGCCAGACGGTACCTTAATACTAAGCAGGCATTCAAAGAAGATTTCCTTCTCTTCTTTGGTAAGAGCGTAGCTTGCATGACCCTGATGTATGCCGTCTTTTCTGTGCATACGTTGCTGGTCCTCCCGTGCCTCAGGTGTATCTTTTGTCTTCCCATACACGCCCAAGAAGCCAAGCAGGGTCACACAAAGATTCTTTGTCACATGCATCACGTCGATTGTGGAGCGGACCTCTAGGTCTTTCCAATAGGGTAGGTCCCAAAATATAGATTTCTTCTTCCACATGGGTGCGCGTCTGTCAGCGTCATTCGAAACATGTTGTCCACCAGGACCCTTTCCAAAGACCACCTTCAAATCCTTGACCATATCATGTACATCAGCACCAGTACGGTGGCGAGGCTTTGTCCGGTGATCCGCCTCACTGGAGAAATGCTTGCCTTTCTTTCTTACGGGATGCCTACTCGGAAGAAATCGACGATGTCCCAGGTACACATTCTTCTTACAATTAGCCAAATATATACTCTCGGTATCGTCCAAACAGTGCGTGCATGCGCGGTATCCCTTGTTTGTCTATCCTGAAAGGTTACTAAGAGCAGGCCAATCATTGATGGTCATGAACAGCAACGCCTTTAGGTCAAATTCTTCCCCCATGTGCTCATCCCACGCACGTACACCTGTTCCATTCCACAGTTGTAAGAGTTCTTCAACTAATGGCCTTAGGTACACATCAATGTCGTTGCCGGGTTGCTTAGGGCCTTGGATGAGCATTGGCATCATAATGAACTTCTGCTTCATGCACAACCAAGGAGGAAGGTTATACAAACATAGAGTCACAGGCCAGGTGCTATGGTTGCTGCTCTGCTCCCCAAAAGGATTAATGCCATCTGCGCTTAGACCAAACCATATGTTCCTTGCGTCATCTACAAACTCCTTCCCGTACTTTCTTTCGATTTTTCTCCACTGCGACCCGTCAGCGGGTACTCTCAACTTTCTGTCTTTCTTACGGTCTTCTCTGTGCCATCGCATCGCCTTGGCATGCTCTTTGTTTTGGAACAAACGTTTCAACCATGGTATTATAGGAGCATACCACATCACCTTGGCAGGAATCTTCTTCCTGGGGCGCTCGCCCTCGACATCACCAGGGTCATCGCGGCTGATCTTATAGCGCAATGCACCGCATACCGGGCAAGCATTCAAATCCTCGTACTCACGGCGGTAGAGGATGCAATCATTAGGGCATGCATGTATCTTCTGCACCTCTAACCCTAGAGGGCAGAGAGCCTTCTTTGCTTGGTACGTACTCTCGGGCAATTCGTTGTCCTTTGGAAGCATATCCTTTATCATTACCAGCAACTTTCCAAATCCCTTGTCAGATACACCATTCTCTGCCTTCCATTGCAGCAATTCCAGTGTGGTGCCCAGCTTTTTCTTGTCACCTTTGCAATTCGGGTACAACAATTTTTTGTGATCCTCTAACATGCGCTGCAACTTCTTCTTCTCCAAATCACTTGCGCAGTTTCTCTTTGCATCGGCAATGGCCCGACCTAGATCATCAATGGGCTCATCCAATGCCTCTTCTTCAGCTTCTTCCCACATTGCCGGCTCAGCTTCTTCTCGCATTACCGGCTCAACTTCTTCCCTCATTGTTGTATCATCATATTCAGGGAACCCATGGCTAGGATAGCTGTCGTCGTCCTCTTCTTCTTCATTGTCTTCCATCATAACCCCTCTTTCTCCATGCTTGGTCCAAACATTATAGTGGGGCATGAAACCGGACTCAAACAGGTGGACGTGAATGGTTCTTGATGTAGAGTAATTGCGACCATTCTTACAGCCAGCAAATGGACAATGCATAAAACCATCCGCTCGCTTGTTTGCCTCAGCCGCAAGCAGAAAAGCACGCACGCCATTAATGAACTCGGGAGAGAATCGGTCATCGTACATCCATTGCCGGCTCATCTTCAATACACAGCACCGAAAACATCAAATTAATACAATACATAAAGTTCATACATAAAGAGCATATAACACTTCAATGCAACAAACAAATAACTCTCTAGCTAAAGAATTTAAATGCAACAACAAATGCGATCAAGATCGCAACTAAGGTAACAATTCATCCAATAGCATAATTATACCAAGCCTCACTATGAATGGCATATTTTCTAATCTTTCTAATCTTCAAGCGCATTTTCTCCATCTTAATCTTGTGATCATCGACGACATCGGCAACATGCAAATCCAATTCCATCTTCTCCCCCTCAATTCTTTTCAATTTTTCCTTCAAATCCTCATTTTCTCTTTCAACTAAATTTAACCTCTCGACAATAGGGTCGGTTGGAATTTCGGGTTCAACTACCTCCTACATACAAATATCTATGTCAACTTGATGGGCATAATTTGTCATAAACACGAAATGCAATGAATAGTTTTAAAAGAGAATATACCACATCTGAATCATAACCCGGACGAGGGCCGACGGGGACGGATATCAAAACCATGGCACTATGCATAACAAAAAATGTATGGGTAAGATAATTATACGAGTAACTATATATCCAAATCACACAAACATCATTTTTTATATAAAACTTCATGAACAAGAGGCTCACCACAAGGTGGTGCCGGCGACGGGACGTTGCGAGCGATCGACGGTGGTTACGACGGAGATTTAGAAGGTACTAAGTAAACCACACCTACATATGCAAAACTAAGTGTTATTTTTGACCTCAAATTGCATATAAATCAAATACTAGCACATATATATCATTCCTCCCAAATTACTAAACTCAAAAATCAATCACTATATAAAGCATTGCACGAGCTAATCAGCAATGAGAGATGAAAGGAAAGAGTTGCTAACCTTTGTGATCATTTGAATGGATGGGGGCCTTCAAATCTTGGGCAAAATGTGTGATGAGCTTGAGAGGAAGAGGGGAAAGAACAGAGAGGAGAGGGGAAAGGGGAAGAACAGAGCGAGCTCGGGTGGACGAAGGGTCTATGTAGGACGACCTTTAGTACCGGTTCGTGATACGACCCGGTACTAAAGGTGCTGGAGGGGCCCCGGACTGACAACATCCTGCCACCACTCACTTTAGTACCGGTTCGTGGCACGAACCGGTGCTAAAGGTTCACCACAAACCGGTACTAATGAGAGCGGCCCGGCTAGCCGTTGGAACCGGCACTAATTTACACATTAGTGTCGGCTCAAATTCAAACCGGCTCTAATGTGCTTCACGTTTGACCCTTTTTCTACTAGTGCATGTTCGCCACGGTCCAATTCATTCCGATGAATCAGACCTGACTAAACTCTAAGCAGTAGCAGGCATGACAACAAGCATGAATGAGTAGGCACATCAGGGCTCAAACAACTCCTACTCATGCTAGTGGGTTTCATCTATTTACTATGGCAATGACAGGTCATGCAGAGGAAAGGGGTTCAGCTACCGCAGCATGTAACCATTGAATCGTTGTTGTCCTAATGGAGTAAAAGAGAGCAGGAGCGAGAGAGTGGGATTGTATCGGAATGAATAAGGGGGTTTTGCTTGCCTGGCACTTCTGAAGATAGAATAGTTCTTCATCGGTGTCATCGATCTCATCGTCGAAACGTCGTCTACTGAGAGGGGACAATTACTGGCAAACAAGAGGGAACACAATCAATGCAATGCAACAAACATGATGTATTATCATGGCATGTTAAGGTACTGAATTCACCTAATGCAACAGTTATTCATATTAATTGAAGTGGAATTCAAACATATAGCAAATTCTAACTCCAAAACTACATACCATATATTCCATAAACATGAATTGTCCTAGTTGGTGATGTTAACTTGCTCAAACATGCATGAACATGGCATAAACAGATTCTTCATATTTTTCTGATAATTTTTCATATATAATTTATTTCATTCTGAGCTACAGTTGAATTTCTATGATTTTTTGAAGTTTATACTATTTTCTGAAATTTCCTGGATTATTTTTAAACCAGAAAATTATTAACTTAGTCAGCATGACGTCATCACTGCATCAACAGGTCAACGTGGTCAGCCCAGGTCAAACCTGACCACTAGGCCCCGCAATTCAGTGTCTCGGGTCTAATTGGGTTTAACTTTAAACTAAACCAGAGATTAAAAGGGGCTGGACCCACGTGTCAGTGGCGTAGGGGAAGTCAAATCCCGGTCAACCGGGGTCAAACCCACGGGCTTGGCCCACGGCTCGTCGCCGGTGACGACAGAGACGGCGGGGCGGCTCAGAAATGCTCCTCTGGCGACCAAAACGGCGGCGGAGAGGCTCTACGTGATGCTGGAGCTCGTCCGCGTCTAGTGCAGCAAGCGGCAGTAGCTAGGATGGCCGGGGTTGAGCGCGGCGGCGGCCGGAGTTCGGGCGCACTCGAGAACGGGGCTGCGGTGGCCGTGGAGTGGGTGCTTAGCTCCTATGGCACCTACGCGGCGCGGTGAGCACGTGCGTGTGCTAGGTTGGGAGCTACGACGACTGTGGCCATGGCGGTGAGAAGCTCAGGCGGCGGCGCGGTTCGGTCTCCGGCAGAGCGACGGCTACAGCGTGCAAACGGAGCGCAAAGGAGGGGGGTTCGGGTCAGTGGCTCGCGGCGAGTCGGACGAGCAGGTCGGCAAGCTCGGGGGCGTGGAGATGGCGACGAATCGACGGGCGCGGCCTTCGGCGACCGAGGAGGAAGAAGGTGGAGTAGACGGTGATGCAGGTCGTCCCAGCGCTTGGGGCCAGGGTGGGGCGAAGCAGCGATCGTCGGTGGTTCTTGTGGACTCAGAGTGGTGGTGAGGGGAGCATGGTGGGCGCGGCTATGGCGGCAGCGAACTCAAGCACGCAACGGCCATGGCGTCAGGGGGGTGAAGGAGAGAACAGGGAGGAAGGGGTCCAGGGGGAGAGGGGAGCGGTGCAGGAGGTGCGTGGCGTCGTCCGGGCGCGTCGAGGAGTAGCCAGGCAGGCAGGGAGGAAGGAGGTGGCCGGACGCGCGGCGACCACGCGCCCAATCCTTCTGGCGCGAGCTGGAAGAAGACAATGGGAGGAGGTGGGCTAGGCCAACAGTGTTGGGCTGGTTGGGCTGCACAGAAGCTGGGCCGCAGGTGAGGTTAGGTAAGTTTATGTCTCTGTTTTATTTTCTTCTGTTTTGTTTTTTTTCTTTTACTTTGCCACTGTTTTCAAGTTTAAATAAATTCAAAACAGTGACAAATATCCTCTGAATAATTTATGTTGCTAGATGGACTTTTCCAACAGCACATAAACATTTCAAAGTTATTTGAAAATATATCCCATATAATATGAATATAATTCCAAATTCAAATACAATAATGATTTAAATTCAGTGCCAAAATAATACCTTAAAAATGTTCACTATTTTTGGTTTGGATCAAACCCTTGCCAAAATTATCAAACATTAATGAAGGCCATTTTGGTTTTACTGAATGCAAGTTTAAGGGTTCTTGCCCCTTTTTTAAAAAAGGATTTTTCTGAGGCTTGAGAATTCCCTCAATTCAAATTTCACTGGAATTTAGACATGATGCATGATGCACTCTGATGCAACTAATTACAGGCAGTAATCTAGGGCTGTGACAGCTCTTCCTGAAGTAGTTGATCCCTTTTGGTGATGCCTTCATTTCTCTGCTTGAGGTCATCATGATGAAGTGGCCATCCTTCCTTCGGAGTCTTCATCATACTAACGAAAGATTTAAGGGGGTACACCGGAAGAATGGACCTCTGTAGGGTAGACTATCTGGTAGACAATAACGAGGAAGGTGGCGGAAAGTAACTCTCGAATTGAAATTTAAGTCAATATCGAGAGCAAAGTAAAAGGGTGCAAAATAGAAGTTTCAAGCGCATAGGCAATCGTTCGTTGCCTGAAGCGAAGTGCGAAAGGGGTTCAGAGCAATGGGAATAAGTTTGCGTCTGATACCAGATTGACGATCTCATCGGAAGGTGGCTCGTGAATTACATATGAGGCCACGCGCGAGGAATATCTTTGGGAACAGGGGGTGTACAGGAGAGTCGGGTTTCGATCCTGGGACCTGTGGGTTATGGGCCCACCATGTGGGTTGAAAGCAGGAAAGCGCTATCAGATGCACGGTCAAGATAACAAGGTATGTCAAAGGATAGCCTGTCAGTTATGTTGGCAACAATGTTGCTACCAAGGGCGAGGGACAAAGAGAACCATTTCCCTGCTCGTTGAAACGAGGCGGACCAATAGGCAAGGTTATCGTCCATCGGTGGTTATTGGAATGTCATCAACAATAGTAACAGGCTCTTGCTGACAGAATTTTACACCGAGGTGTTTACATACACTAATCATACACGCAAATGTGTACGATCAAGATCAGGGACTCACAGGAAGATATCACAACACAACTCTACAAATAAAATAAGTCATACAAGCATCAAATTACAAGCCAGGGGCCTCGAGGGCTCGAATACAAGAGCTCGATCATAGATGAGTCAGCGGAAGCAACAATATCTGAGTACAGACATAAGTTAAACAAGTTTGCCTTAAGAAGGCTAGCACAAACTGAGATACATATCAAAAGAGGCGCAGGCCTCCTGCCTGGGATCCTCCTAAACTACTCATGGTCGTCGTCAGCGGGCTGCACGTAGTAGTAGGCACCTCCAGTGTAGTAGGAGTCGTCGTCAACGGTGTTGTCTGGCTCCTGGGCTCCATCGTCTGGTCGCAGCAATCGGGTATAGAAAGGGGGCAGGAGGGAGCAAAGCAACCGTGAGTACTCATCCAAAGTACTCGCAAGCAAGGAGCTACACTACATATGTACGCATTGGCATCAAATGGAAAGAGGGTATCATATGTGGACTGAACTATAGAATGCCGGAATAAGAGGGGGATAGCTAGTCCTTATCGAAGACTACGCTTCTGGCCACCTCCATCTTGCAGCATGTAGAAGAGAGCAGAAGGTAAGTTCACCAAGTAGCATCATGTAGCATAATCCTACCCGGCGATCCTCTCCTCGTCGCCCTGTTAGAGAGCGACCATCGGGTTGTATCTGGCACTTGGAAGGGTGTGTTTTATTAAGTATCTAGTTCTAGTTGTCATAAGGTCAAGGTACAACTCCAAGTCGTCCTGTTACCGAAGATCACGGCTATTCGAATAGATTAACTTCCCTGCAGGGGTGCACCACATTTCCCAACACCCTCGATCCTCTTTGTTTGGACACGCTTTCCTGGTTCATGCCCGACCTCGGAAGATCAACACGTCGCAACCCTACCTAGGCACAACAGAGAGGTCAGCACGCCGGTCTAAATCCTATGGCGCAGGGGTCTGGGCCCATCGCCCATTGCACACCTGCACGTTGCGAACGCGGCCGGCGAGCAGACCTAGCCTCCCTTATACAAGAGCAGGCGTTCCAGTCCAACCCGGCGCGCGCCGCTCAGTCACTGACGTCACGAAGGCTTCGGCTGATACCACGACGTCGAGTGCCCATAACTGTCCCCGCGTAGTTGGTTAGTGCGTATAGGCCAGTAGCCAGTCTCAGATCAAATACCAAGATCTCGTTAAGCATGTTAATTGAAGTATCCGTGAACGCCGACCAGGGCCAGGCCCACCTCTCTTCTAGGTAGTCTCAACCTGCCCTGTCACTCCGCCTCAAAGTAACAGTCGGGGGCCGTCGGGAACTCAGGCCCACCACTACCTGGATGGAGCCACCTGCCCCTTCAGCCCCCACATCAGAATCACTTGCCGGTACTCAACGAGCCGACCCGACTTTAGTCACCACTTGAATAGTATGTATATATGTATGTATTTACCCGTGATCAACACCCGACGTGATCACGGCCCGATAGTATAGCATGGCAGACTAACAAGAATGTAGGGCCACTGATGATAATCTAGCATCATATACTAAGTATTTAGGATTGCAGGTAAGGTATCAACAGTTGTAGCAACAATGACAGGCTATGCATCAGAATAGGATTAACGGAAAGCGGTAACATGCTACACTACTCTAATGCAAGCAGTAGAGAGAAGAGTAGGCGATATCTGGTGATCAAGGGGGGGCTTGCCTGGTTGCTCTGGCAAGAAGGGTCGTCAATACCGTAGTCGACAACATGGGTACCGGCAGCGGTCTCGGGGTCTACCGAAAAGAAGTAACGGAGGGGAACACAATAAATAACAATGCAATCAAAGCATCACAAGGCATAACATGACAATACGCGGTGCTAGGGGTGCCCTAACGCGGTATGAGGTGGTACTGGCAAAGGGGGGAAACATCTGGGAAAATATCCCTTGGGTTTCGTGTTTTCGGACAGATGAATTGGAGGGGGAAAGTTGCGTGTTTGCTATGCTAGGGATGCGTGGCGGATGAACGGGCTGCGTATCCAGATTCGTCTCGTTGTTCTGAGCAACTTTCATGTACAAAGTTTTTCCATCCGAGCTACGGTTTATTTTATATTAATTTTAAAAGATTTAAATCAATTTAGGATTTATTTAATTATTTAAATCAACATTATCCAGAACAGTGTTTGCTGACGTCAGCATGACATCAGCAGTCAACAGGGGTGTTGACTGGTCAAACTGACGTGTGGGTCCCGTTCATCATTGACTAGACTAACTAATCCTGATTAATTATCTTAATTAGTTGTTTAGTTTAATTAATCAAAATTAATTAACTTAATTAATTCTTTAATTAATTGATTGATTAATTATTTTTATTATTATTGTTTCAATTATTTTTAAATTAAATTTTTTTAAATCGTTCCAGGGCGGGCCCCACGTGCCATAGGCACAGGGGCCATAGCGGGCACGCGGGTGGCGGTTACGGGCGCGTGCGCCCGCGTACCGGCACGAGGCCACCAGGGGAGGCGCCGACCGCAACGGCTGCCTAAGCAGCGCCGCGAGCGGGGAGGCCATTGGCCAGGGCAGCCGGGGTTGGGAGCGGCACGGAGCGGGGCGATGGTCTGGGGCGGCGGTCGGAGGAACCGCCGGAGTCGTGCTAGGGCGGCGGCGCGCTAGCAGGTGGCGGGGAGCAGAGGCGGGAGGCAGTCCGACGAGGTCCAGGCAGGCTCCGGGCTGCGACGGTGTTCGGCGGCGTGTGCTCTCCTCCCGATCCCAATACAATCGGGAGAGGGGGAAAGATATTTCGGGTGGGGACGAGTGGGGTGGTGTCGGTGGGAGAGCGGGGGAGTGGGGGAGGTTATGGGGTGCGGGTGGGCTCGGCTGGTTGGGCCTTTTGGGCTGGCCGGCCGGCAGCTGGGCTGGTTGGCCCAGGGGTTAGGGGGTTTCTTTTTGTGTTGTTTTATTTTTACTTTTTATTTATTTCTCTTTTTTGATTTATTTCTAGTTTCTTTTTCATTTAGTTTTTATCTAATATTAAAATGATCCCTAATTTAGTAATACATTAAAACCCACTACAACAAAAGGTTTTACCCCAAAACAATTTAGTTTAGTATTTTGTTAATTATAAAAGTATTTAAATATTGGGTTTTGCTACTGTTTTATTCACCTAAGGGTATTTAAACATTTTATAAAGGTGTGGTTTCTTCACCATAATTATCTATGCAATAGTTGGTTCACTCCGAATATTTTAGTTTTAATAATTGAAAACTTTTATTGTTTGGCTGATTTTGAATTTGAATTTGAATCAGTTTCGAACTAACTCGAGATTAGCAACTATAATCAAGGTGACGTGGCATCATTAGCAAAGGATCACTGTAGCTTAATTACCCGGGCGTCACATCTATAGAGATAGATCAAGACGCTTCATTAGACTTTCACCAAGCACATACCTTGATAAAGTTGTGAAGAAGTTCAAAATGGATCAAGCTAAGAAAGGGTTCTTGCCTGTGTTACAAGGTATGAAGTTGAGTAAGACTCAATGCCCGACCAGTGCAGAAGATAGAGAGAAAATGAAAAGTGTTCCCTATGCTTCAGCCATAGGCTCTATCATGTATGCAATACTGTGTACCAGACCTGATGTGTGCCTTGCTATTAGTCTAGCAGGAGGTACCAAAGTAATCCAGGAGTGGATCACTGGACAGCGGTCAAGAACATCCTAAAATACCTGAAAAGGACTAAGAATATGTTTCTCGTTTATGGAGGTGACAAAGAGATCATCGTAAATGGTTACGTTGATGCAAGCTTTGAAACTGATCCAGACGATTCTAAATCGCAAACCGGATACGTGTTTATATTGAACGGTGGAGCTGTCAGTTGGAGCAGTTCTAAGCAAAGCGTCGTGGCAGGATCTACATGTGAAGCGGAGTACATAGCTGCTTCGGAAGCAGCAAATGAAAGAGTATGGATGAAGGAGTTCATATCTGATCTAGGTGTCATACCTAGTGTATCGGGTCCAATGAAAATCTTTTGTGACAATACTGGTGCAATCGCCTTGGCAAAGGAATCCAGATTTCACAAGAGGACCAAGCACATCAAGAGACGCTTCAATTCCATCCGGGATCAAGTCCAGATAGGAGACATAGAGATATGCAAGATACATACGGATCTAAATATTGCAAACTCGCTGACTAAGCCTCTTCCACGAGCAAAACATGATCAGCACCAAGACTCCATGGGTGTTAGAATCATTACTGTGTAATCTAGATTATTGACTCTAGTGCAAGTGGGAGGCTGAAGGAAATATGCCCTAGAGGCAATAATAAAGTTATTATTTATTTCCTCATATCATGATAAATGTTTATTATTCATGCTAGAATTGTATTAACCGGAAACATAATACTTGTGTGAATACATAGACAAACATAGTGTCACTAGTATGCCTCTACTTGACTATCTCGTTCATCAAAGATGGTTATGTTTCCTAACCATAGACATGAGTTGTCATTTGATAAACATGATCACATCATTAGGAGAATGATGTGATTGACTTGACCCATTTCGTTAGCTAGCACTTGATCGTTTAGTTTACTGCTATTGCTTTCTTCATGACTTATACATGTTCCTTTGACTATGAGATTATACAACTCCCGATTACCCGAGGAACACTTTGTGTGCTACCAAACGTCACAACGTAACTGGGTGATTATAAAGGTGCTCTACAGGTGTCTCCGATGGTACTTGTTGAGTTGGCATAGATCGAGATTAGGATTTGTCACTCTGATTATCGGAGAGGTATCTCTGGGCCCTCTCGGTAATGCACATCATAATAAGCCTTGCAAGCAATGTGACTAATAAGTTAGTTACGGGATGATGCATTAGATAATGAGTAAAGAGACTTGCCGGTAACGAGATTGAGCTAGGTATTGGGATACCGACGATTGAATCTCGGGCAAGTAACATACCGATGACAAAGGGAACAACATATATTGTTATGCGGTTTGACCGATAAAGATCTTCGTAGAATATGTAGGAACCAATATGAGCATCCAGGTTCCGCTATTGGTTATTGACCGGAGACATGTCTCGGTCATGTCTACATAGTTCTCGAACCCATAGGGTCCGCACGCTTAAAGTTCTGTGATGATCGGTATTATGAGTTTATATGTTTTGATGTATCGAAGGTAGTTCGGAGTCCCGGATATGATCACGGACATGACGAGGAGTCTCGAAATGGTCAAGACATGAAGATTGATATATCGGAAGCCTACATTTGAACATCGAAAGAGTTCCGGATGAAATCAGGATTTTGCCGTAGTGCCGGAGGGGTTACCGGAACCCCCCGGGGGTTAATGGGCCTTGTTGGGCCCTAGTGGAGAGAGAGAGGGGCCGGTCAGGGCAGGCCGCGCGCCCCTCCCCCTCTGATCCGAATTGGACTAGGAGAGGGGGGGTGGCGCCCCCTTTCCTTCTCCTTCTCCCCCTTCCTTTCCCCTCCTAGTAGGAGTAGGAAAGAGGGGAATCCTACTCCTACTAGGAGGAAGACTCCTCCTGGCGCGCCCTTTAGGGCCAGTCGGCCTGCCCCCTTGCTCCTTTATATACGGGGGCAGGGGCACCTCTAGACACACAAGTTGATCGTTGATCTCTCCCAGCCGTGTGCGGTGCCCCCCTCCACCATAATCCACCTTGGTCATACTGTAGCGGTGCTTAGGCGAAGCTTTGTGACGGTAGCTTCATCAACATCGTCACCACGCCATCGTGCTGACGAAACTCTCCCTCGAGCTCTACTGGATCGTGATTTCGCGGGACGTCACCGAGCTGAACGTGTGCTGAACGCGGAGGTGTCGTATGTTCGATACTGAGGATCGGTCGATTGTGAAGACGTACGACTATATCAACCGCGTTGTCATAACGCTTCCGCTTAACGGTCTACGAGGGTTCATGGACGACTCTCCCCTCTCGTTGCTATGCATAACCATGATCTTGCGTGTGCGTAGGATTTTTTTTGAAATTACTACATTCCTCAACACCTTTAGTCCCGGTTTCAGAACCGGGACTAAAGGCCCTCTGGAACCGGGACTAAAGACCCGTTTTCTACTAGTATCCATCTAGTAGCAGAAGAGGAGGTTGGGATACATAGTAATTCTAGGGCCAGGTCTAGGTTTAAGTTTGCTCATGTGGCATCTGATGTTATGCTACGATGGAGCTTCACTCCTCTACTTGCGAGTGGCATCAGGTGGTTGCCTCATTCTTCACCCGGTCGACTTCCATGGCTGACAACAACTCTGCCAAAGCAGGCTAAATCCAGATTCCTCGTCCTTTTTTCATCGGCATCATGGGTGAGGAAGGAGAAAGGGATCCGCGTTCTGGTCCTTAAGGTCTGGAGCATTGTGGGGATGATATAGGTGTGCTTTGTCTGTCTTTGATCACTACAACATCCTCAAGCATTGGAGTAGAGGGGAAAGTCAACAGATGTCTCTGATGTGCTTGTTGGCTTGTTAGGGTTGATCACCACCTACAAGTCGACCTATATCACTAATCCCCTTTGCGACCATCTTCAACATTATTTGTGCCTCTTTTCCTTGCCGCCGATGGCGATGGCAGGGTTATCTTCAGAAACAATGGCTCAAGCATCTCCGACAAGGCCGTTGTTTGCCTCACGACTCGATTGTGCCTTTTGTATCGTCTTTGAGGTCATATCTACTAGTAATTGATTGTAACTTTTTACTTTTTTGGGCACAAACTGCCCCCCTCCACGGTCTGACAAACATAGAAACACTCGGCCATTGCCCGAGCAGAGGGGGGCAGCGCACACCATGTCACAAAACACTCAGGAATCCAGCTGCAAGCAGCAGAAATTAGCGAGAGCACGCACGCCATGGCAGCTTTGCTGGATCTCATGGTGGTTCACTCCTCGCCGTCGCCTCGCTTCGCTGGTGCCCCGCGGGCGTGCGCCGCGCTGGTGGTCGACTCGAGGCATCCGGGCAAGGAGAGGGAGCAATGCCGCCGGCCGTTCCATGCCCCCGCGCCGGCGTTCTGGGGACGCGTGGAGGAGCGGCGCTGCCGACCACGGCCGCCGCCGCCGCCGCCGTGCGTGGGCCTGCGCGGGAGGAATCGGGAGAAGGACGACCGCCATGGTCGGAATTGTGGGCTGGACCGTGAAAACGGCCCACAAGCCCATCTCCTGCCCAAAGCCCGCTACGGCGGTACTTTGAAATACCCCGCCTTGGCGCCCGAGCGCAACCGTCTCAACCAACAGCTTCTCCTCTTCTCCCCGTCGCCGGAGCGCCGACAAGAAACCAAGAACCCATCTCCTCCGCTCTCCAGCGATCCAACGCCGGCGGCGACCGATGGACCAGTTCCACGACAGGCAGAACGTGCGGCTGCGGAGCCGCGTGCTGGGCACCTACGTCCACGCCGACCACGACGGGGAGCGCGTCTCCCTCAGCCGGCGCCGTGACTCGCTCAACACGGCGTGGGTGGCGCACATCCACCAACGCGCCGACGGCCCGTACCTGCTCCTCCACAGCGCCGCCTACGGCCGCTACCTCGGCACCACGTTCAAGCCGGCGCCGCTCGGCCACCACGGCTGCCGCACCGAGCAGCGCGACTACGACGACGAGCCGGACTTGATGGCCGTCATGTGGAAGGCCGCCGGGGCGGGCTTCGGGGACGTCGTCCTGCTCCGCAACGCCTCCGTCCGCGTCCTCCGCGCCAACGGCAGGGACCTCCCCTGGAACGGCGTCACCGTCGACGACAACGTCAGCTCCATGATGTACTGGACCGTCGAGCCCATCCCCGCAAGAGGCGGTCCGCCTGGCCTTCCAGGCCCGATTCAGGTGAGCTCGCCATGACCCTGCTTCTTGAATCTTGATAGTTCTCGAATTGCTTCTTGAATCAATTGAGCGAATTGAGTTTTTGGGATTGCGAATTGGGTTTATTCATTCGCCAAATTTTGTAGCTCGTCCCTGTTGTAGTTCTGTTCCTGCCAAATTTTGCGACTCCTGAACCTAACCATGGTGGTTTTGTAGCTCGGCCACCACGGCTGCTGCACCGAGCAGCGCGACTACGACGACGAGCTGGACTTGATGGCCGTCATGTGGAAGGCCGCCGGGGCGGGCTTCGATGACGTCGTCCTGCTCCGCAACGCCGCCGGCCGCTACCTCTCCTGGAACACCGGCGTCACCGTCGACAACATAGGCAACATCAGCGCCATGATGTACTGAACCGTCGAGCACATCCCCGCCAGAGAGGGTCCGCCTGGCCCGATCCACGTGAGTTCGCCATGACCAGACCTGCTTCTTGAATCTTGATAACTCTCGAATTGCTTGTTGAATCAATTGAGCGAATTCTTTGATCTCCTGAACCTAACCATGGTTGTTCTTTTGGCTCAACTGCAGACCCCCAGCCCCGGATACCACTCCCTCATGCTCTGGCGCAACCCGGTGGTGTCACGGCTGATCCGGTTCATGCTGTCCGATCCCCACGGCCCCGTCTACACCCAGCACTGCTGGACCACGCTGCGGTTCAGGGGGAGGTCCGTGTTCCACCTGAGGGACGAGCTGGCCAGGCGCATCGCCTTCGTCCTGGACGGGCGTCAGTCCTGCGACCTCGTAATGTGGAGCGGGCCGCCGGGGGCGTCTGACCCCACTCGTCGTCGACCTGCCCAGCAGCGGCTATGGCGAGACCCTCTGGATTGTCGTCTTCATGTCCGGGACCCCAGGTGAGAGACACTCTCCATGTCCCAAAATTGAGCCGGTAGTCTTGACTGAATTTGCTATGCAGGCTGTACAGATTTTGGTGCAGATGATATTTTAGTCTTGACTGAATTTTCAACCAGTTTGCTGAAAATGTTATAGTCCGAGGAAAAGTTTACTGAAATTGTTGTAGTCTAAAAAACAGTTAACTGAAACTGCTGTAGTCTGAAACTGTCAGGAGTTGGTAATTGTCTGCAACTGTTGTAGTCTTGTAGATAAGTGAAAGATGATTACACACAACCTTGGTATGGAAAGCATTGATTTCATGCTATTCTCCTCGATTCAGATAATGCAGTACCTCCATTTGATACTATTTTTTGCCATCAGTAAAAAAGATTTGTGTAAAGCCATTGAAAAATATAGAACTTAAAAAGCCAAATCAGCTCATTAATCACTTTTTAGACTTAGCATAGAAGAGGATATATCCGTTTGAGCTTGCCTATTTTACTTGGGTTGAATAACCTCTGAACAATATTCAGGTTCCTACAATACTAAATTAAATCTAGTTTCTGCAAACCATATTGTTTCCAGGTTTTGCACCTGAGCTGTATTTCTAGTCTTGTCCTTTTTTTTTTGTAAAACTCTGAGATTTGGATTGCTGATCTGCTTCCTACAAATATTGTTTGGCCAGAAGTGTGTTGGTGTTCTTGAAATCTTTTATTGCAGAATGCACAGATATTTGAACTCTTACTTAGTGTAGTGCTAATCTGATCCTTCTTGGAAAAATTACTTTATGATAGGTTTTGTTAGGACTTTGACTTGTCTGAGAAGTAAAAGTAGCTGAACGGAAATAGTACTAGGTGCCAAGTAGATTTATCAGTCTGTGCACACATGGCAAAACGTGGTCTGAAGCTAGTAGAAGCTACTGGTTCCACATTACTGTTCTTGATTCAGATAATTCAGTTTGTCCATTTCGTAACATTTGCGCTAGTTGAAATTATGAAACCTAAAAGGGAAATCATTTTTGTAACATTTTCTGCTTAGTTCCTTGCACATTATATTATCTCAGGTTCTGTCCTGTTGGTCTTGTTTGTTTCAGTAAATTTGGATGAGCTGGCCAGGCGCATCGCCTTCGTCCTGGACGGGCGTCAGTCCTGCGACCTCGTAATGTGCGTCCGAGCAGGCCGCCGGGGGCGTCTGACCCCACTCGTCGTCGACCTGCCCAGCAGCGGCTACGGCGAGACCCTCTGGATTGTCGTCTTCATGTCCAGGACCCCAGGTGAGAGCCACTCTCCATGTCCCAACTTCCTAATGATCTCCTTCGTAATAGTGGCAAGAAGTGAACTGGTAGTCTTCACTAAATTTGCTATGCAGGATGCAAAGATTTTAGTGTAGATGCTATGATGCGTGTCCATGATCTTTTAGTCTTGACTGAATTTTGAACCAGTTTGCTGAAAATGTTATAGTCCGACGAAAAGTTTACTGAAATTGTTGTAGTCTAAAAAACAGTTAACTGAAACTGCTGTAGTCTGAAACTGTCAGGAGTAATTGTCTGCAACTGTTGTAGTCTTGTAGATAAGTGAAAGATGATTACACATAACCTTGGTATGGAAAGCATTGATTTCATACTATTCTCCTCGATTCAGATAATGCAGTTCCTCCACTTGATACTATTTATTGCCATCAGTAAAAAAGAATTGTGTAAAGCCATTGAAAATTATACAACATAAAAAAATCCAAATCAGTTCATTAATCTCTTTTCAGCCTTGGCTGAGAATACTGATGTATCCGTTTGATTTCGCCTATTTTACTTGGGTTGAATAGCCTCTGAGCAAAATTCAGATTCCTACAATACTAAATTAAATCTAGTTTCTGAAAATCATACTGTTTTCACGTTTTGCACATGTGCTGTATTTCTAGTCTTGTATTTTAATTATTATTTTTAAAAACTCTGAGATCTGGATTGCTGATCTGCTTCCTACAAATATTCTTTGGCGAGAAATATTTGGTCTTGAAATCTTGTATTGCAGAATGCACAGATATTTGGAGTCTTACTTCAGTGGAGTGCTAATCTGATCCTTCTGGGAGAAATGATTCTATGATAGTAGGTTTTATTAGGACTTTGGAACTTGTCTGAAAAGTAAAAGTAGTTGAATGGAAATAGTAGGTGTCATGTGGATTTATCAGTCTGTGCACACATGGCAAAACGTGGTCTGAAGCTAGTAGAAACTGCTGGTTCCACATTGCTGTTCTTGATTCAGATAATTCAGTTTGTCCATTTCGTAACATTTGTATAGTTGAAATTATGAGACCTAAAAGGAAAATCATTTCGTAACATCTGTTGCTTAGTTCCTTGCGCATTATATTGTTTCAGGGTTTGACCTATTGATCTTGTTTGTTTCAGTAAATCTGGGCGAACTGGCCAGGCGCATCGCCTTCGTCCTGGACGGGCGTCAGTCCTTCGACCTCGTAATGTGTGTCCGAGCGGGCTGCCAGGGGCGTCTGACCCCACTCATCGTCGACCTGCCCAGCAGCGGCTACGGAGAGACCCTCTGGATTGTCGTCTTCATGTCCGGGACCCCAGGTGAGAGACACTTTCCATGTCCCAACTTCCTAATGATCTTGTTCGTAATGGTGAAATCGGTAGTCTTGACTGAATTTGCTATGCACGATGTACAGATTTTGTTGTAGATGCTATTTGCTGCATGGCCATGATCTTGTAGGTTTTATTTTAAGTGGGGTGCCTGATCAATTTCCTGAAAATGTTATAGTCTGAGAAAAAGTTTACTGAAATTGTTGTAGTCTAAAAGAAAACAATTAACTGAAACTACTGTAGTCTGAAACTGTCTGCGTGAGTTAGTAATTGTCTGCAACTGTTGTAGTCTTGTAGATAAATGAAAGATGATTACACACAACCTTTGTATGGAAAGCATTGATTTCATACTATTCTCCTCGATTCAGATAATGCAGTACCTCCACTTGATACTATTTTTTGCCATCAGTAAAAACGAATTGTGTAAAGCCATTGAAAATTATAGAACTTAAAAAAAATCCAAATCAGCTCATTAATCTCTTTTTAGACTTAGCATAAAAGAGGATATATACTTTTGATTGAATTTGCTATGCACGATGTACAGTTTTTGGTGTAAATGCTATTTGCTGCATGGCCATGATCTGCTTGTGCTTGAATCGATTTACTGAAAATCTTATAGTCTGAAGAAAAGTTTACTGAAATTGTTGTAGTCTACAAAATAGTTAAATTCAACTGCTGTACTCTGAAACAATGAAACTGTTAGGAGGAGTTGGTAATTGTCTGTAGCTGTTATAGTCTTGTATAGATAAGTAAAAGATGCTATGATGCCTTGTCATACAGATGTTGCAGAGGTGGGCATGCCTTGCGATACAGATCATGATAGGGCCGATAAGTCACGTCGCCTGGATTTTGCTCTTCTGCCTGAGGAAATTCTGTGCGCAATTGCTCAGTCCGCGGCAAGGTGCAGATGCAGTGTGGTGGCTATGCGCGGCGTTTGCCGCTCCTGGAGATCCGCAGTTCCTGCTCCTACCCGAGCGCCGTTGCTGATTCTGTCTTCTGTGAGATCTGACCAGCCAACGGTCTTCTTGGCTGTGGTGGCAGGTTCATTGCAGCTTCAGCAGAACCCTTTGTTCTTTCCACCAAGAGGTTCCCGATGCTGGGGAAGCTGCAATGGACTGCTCAGCCTTCGTGTAGCAGCAAGAACTGGATTGACCCTCTGCCCCAACTGTGGACTGAGTTATTCTTTGCCGGAGGTAGACGAGAACATTGATCTGAACAACTTCTGTGAGACCCGTCAGTTGGTCTGTACTTTTCCCGCAAATCATCCAGCAACAACATGGTGGACGAAACTAGGTGATGAACAGCATTGGACAGGATTTAACCATGGATTTGGAGTATCTCCCAAATCAATATATTGGGACAATGAGGAGAATGCGGCATGCATTGCTTCTGCACCCTCTAGTTTGATTGTGGACACCGTCTTTGAGCAGCGTGTACTACCTACATCGGATGAACTGCAGCAAGAACTTGATGACCTGGGCATTGAGCTTGAGTATCCGGCGGCGCACGTCATTCACATTATCCTTGAAGAAGACCCTTTGCTGGAGTTATGGAACAAAAGAGGACATCATGTGTTCCGTGTTGAAGAGGATATATATATGTGCATCTTATTGAGGAACACAGAAAACAATAGCATACATGCTCGTCTGTATGTCCTCAATGTGGATGAAGAAGCCTCCATGATACCAGCTGGTGACATCGGAAATAACGCGCTATTCCTAGGAGCAAATCAGGCGTTCGTTACAGCTGCCAATCAGAATTTGCTTCCCAATACTGCTTATGTGGTTGACGATGACGGTGCAGTTCGAGCCCCCCAGGTAGTAAGAATCAACTTTGCCACTGGGCAACATACGGTCATGGAGTACCCAGCAAACATTGGACCAGTAAACTCATACATGTCGCCCAGTTGGATCGAGCCACTGCCAGCTGGTCATTGCAACTAGATCACTTGTCGTCGACCTGCCAGCAGCGGCTACGGCGAGACCCCAGGTGAGAGCCACTCTCCATGTCCCAACTTCTTAATGATCTCCTATTGGTGGCAACTAGCAAGAATAGCCTTCATTGAATTTGTTATGAATTATTTGCTGCATGGCCATGATCTTTGAGGTTGTATTTTATTGGGGGTGCTAATCTGCTTGTGCCTGAAACAGTTTACTGAAATTGCTGTAGTCTGAAAAATAGTTAACTGAAGCTGTTAGGACATAAATGTCTGAAACTGTTGTAGTCTTGTAGATAACTGCTGTAGTCTGTGGCTAGATGGTTACTGGGGGAACAGATCATTTGATAACCTTGATATGGAAAGTGTTGGTTTCATGCTACTCACAATCAACAGATCAATTTCAGTACTTCCGTTTGGTACTATTTGCCACCAGTAAGAACAATTGTGTGTAAAGCTAGCAAAAGTTATGGAACTTAAAAGGCCAAATCTGTTGATTAATCTCTTTTTTCAGCCTTAACAGAGAAGATGGAGTTAGCCGTTCTACTTAGCCCATTTTTACTTGGGTTGGATTAACCTGTGAACAAAATTCAAGTTCCTACAGTATTAAATTAAATCTAGTTTCTGCACACCGTATTATTTTCTGGTTTTGCACATGAGATGTATTCTCGGTCTGCTTCCTAATCTGATCATGCTTGTTATTTTTCTTACTTCCGTATGATTTTCTTTGGCAAGAAACTTAATGCAAAATGCACAGATTTTGGTGTAGAGACTATTTGCTGCATGAACTTGATATCTGGAGTCTTACTTTAGTGGAGTACTATTCTGATCATGTTTGGAAAAAGGATTTTATGATAGGTTTTGTTAGGATTTTGGAACCTGTCTGAAAATTAGAAGTAGTTGAATGGAAATAGTAGGTGCCATGTGGACTTATCAGTGTGTGGACACATGGCAAAAGATGGTCTGAAGCTAGTAGAAACTACTGGTTCCACGTTTCTGTTCTTGATTCAGATAATTCGGTTCATCCATATCATAACATAGATGATACCCCGCACGTTGTTGCGGGAATATTTGCAATACATTTTGATGATATGTGATTTTTATGGAACATGAATAGTGATACTACGAAAACTAAAATTGCAAATCCATATGCTTTATTGTGTTTGATTAATGTATTGTAAAATATCTAATATATGTTTGCATGTTGAGGTGGACATTTTCATGTGCATGAATGCATGTTGTGGTGGGCTTTTTGCCATGCATGTTGCTTGATGATGTGGCATGCTTGCATGTTGAGAGAAATGTGTTAGTGGGGGCTAACTATTTAGATATAGAAGATTTGCCGCTAGTAGAAATTATGGAACCTAAAATGCGAGTAATTTTGTAACATTTGCTACGTAGTTCCATGCACATTATATTGTTTCAGATTTTTTCTTTTTGACCTTGTTATAGGTTTTCAGGTTTTGTCATCTTGATCTTATCATCATATTGTTATTTGTTATCGGCCTACTGCCTAACTTACTCGTTTATTTCTGCTAATTCAGCCTATGATGTGCTGCGACACCCGAATGTTGACGTGGAGTAGAGCAAGATCAGAGCAGGAGTCCTTTCAGTTCACCTCTTCTTGAGTGTCATCACCCTGGACACAATGACAGCAGAACTGGAGCCTACTTTTGCATGTAGATAGATATGGGTTCAGAAAACTCAGCAGCCCTCGTGCTTCTTCTGCTAGCTAAACTTGCTCCGATCTCCTGACAGGACAGGGGGAACCCCTGTCTGTCTGTTTTGGCTCCGCTCTCCTTTTGGATGATGGATGCATTTTGCATTAATGGAGAATGCAGTGGTTCTTGCACTGAGATGATGGTCCTGTATTTCTTTTAGATGATGCATTTCATATATATAACAAATGCAGTTGGTTCTTCCAGTGAGCTGACGATACTGTGTTTCGTTGCCCCCGTTTTCATTTTGCTTTTCATTGTAGGGGTTCTTGCAATGAGTCGATGATCCTGCAAATTTTTTTAGAGATGCATTTTGCTTGAATGGAAAATGCATCCTGCAATGTGTTTCTTTTACACTATGCATTCGGTATGAATGAAAAATGTAGCGGGTTCTTCATTTGAGCTGGTGATTGTGTTTTCAGTTGTGCTGTTTTTAGTGTCTCGTGTGTTGTTGTGATGCCGAGCACCTGAATTCTGAACGAGGGAGGCCACAGATGACACCTACATTTTGCCGTTCATTGATGTCCTCACTTCTTAGGCAACTGACTCAGTTGGATCGAGTGCAGTAGTATTTCACTGTACAGAAGTTAGATGCTGTACATGTTAACTGAATTCGAGTAGAATTCTTAATCACCACTCCATTCGTTCCTAAATATAAGTCTTTCTAAAGATTTCAATGCGGATTACATACGGAGCAAAATGAGTGAAACTACACTCCAATATATGTCTATATACATAGGAACGTAGTTCTTATTGAAATCTCTAGAAAGACTTATATTTAGGAACGGAGGGAATATTTTATATGAACGTAGGAGACTTTACATCTAACTGAATTAATCTCTTTTCAGTCTTAACCGAGAAGATGGAGTTATCCGTTCTATTTAGCCCATTTTTACTTGAATTCAAGTTCCTACAATACTAAATTAAATCTAGTTTCTGCACACCATATTATTTTCTGGTTTTGCACATGAGATGTATTCTCGATCTTGTTATTTTTCTTACTCCGTATTATTTTGTAAAACTCTGAGATTTGGATTGTTGATCTGCTTCCTACTGATGATATTCTTTGGCAAGAAATAGGCTGGTGGTCTTGAAATCTGTTGATGCAAAATGCACAGATGTTGGTGTAGAGACTATTTGCTGCATCAACATGATATCTGGAGTCTTACTTTAGTGGAGTGCTAATCTGATCATGCTTGGAAAAAGGATTTTATGGTAGGTTTTGTTAGGATTTTGGAACTCGTCTGAAAAATAGAAGTAGTTGAATGGAAATAGTAGGTGCCATGTGGACTTATCAGTGTGTGGACTGTGGACACATGGCAAAAGATGGTCTGAAGCTAGTAGAAACTACTGGTTCCACATTTCTGTTCTTGATTCAGATAATTCAGTTCGTCCATTTTGTAACATTTGCTGCTAGTAGAAATTATGGAACATAAAAGGCTAGTCATTTTGTAACATTTGCTGTGTAGTTCCTTGCACATTATATAGTTTCAGGTTTTGTCTTTTTGACCTTGTTATAGGTTTTCAGTTTTGTTGTCTTGATCTTATCATCCCTTATATTATTATTTGTTTTCGTTCTTCAGCCTAACTTACTCATTTATTTCTGCTAATTCAGCCTACAATGCGCTGCGCCACCTGAATGTTCACGCAGAGTAGAGCAAGATCAGAGCAGGAGTCCTGTCAGTTCACCTCTTCTGAAGTTTCGGCACCTCGGACACAATGACAGCAGAACTGGACGCCTACTTTTGCATATATATATATATATAGATATGGGTTCAGAAAACTCAGCAGCCCTCGTGCTTCTTCTGCTAGCTAAACTTGCTCCGATCTCCTGACAGGACAGCGGGAACCCTTGTCTGTCTGTCTGTTTTGGCGTCGCGTTCCTTTTGGATGATGGACGCATTTTGCATTAATGGAATACACAGTGGTTCTTGCAGTGTGATAATGATCCTGTGATTCTCTTAGGTGATGAATTTCGGTTATACAAAAAATGCAGCTGGATCTTCCATTGAGCTGCCGATATTGTTTTTCGTTGCGCCCGGTTTCATCTCGTGTTTCCAGTTTCTTGCAATGAGTCGATGATCCTGGAACTTTTTCAGTTTCTTTTAGGCCACTCATTCGGCGTAAATGAAAAATGTAGTGGGTTCTTCCTGGGAGCTGGTGATCGTGTTTTCAGTTGCGCTGCTTTTAGTGTCTCGTGTGTTGTTTTGATGCCTAGCACCTGAATTCTGAACGAGGCCACAGATGTCACCTGAATTTTCTGTCTGGCCGCCAACTATATATGAACGTATATAGGAGACTGAATTCAGGTGCAACTATATGAGACTGTACAACTAACTAAACTGATCACTCCACGTATGCATATTCAACTCTATTTCGGATAGAAAGAAACTGTCGGCGCAGGACGCTGCTTCGGTGCCTTAATTGCACATGCCTTTGGGTCAGTGACATGTGGGCCAGCCGGCTGTTGGACCCACTTGTCAGTGGCCCAAAGACACCTGCAGTTATGGCAGGGAAGCTCAGTCCGTCGGCGCGGTATACCTTACAGGCGTGCTGCATACCGAGTCCATATGATGGTAGACATTTGGGACCCGCACCCAGTCGTGCAAGAGTAAACACTGGAAGGAGATAAGGATGTACTCTACTCGCTAAGAACAACTCCAACAGATCCAGTATCCGTAAAAAAAAATCTACCGTTTAGAGGAAGTCTGTGCCAAAAATCGTACCCAAGATATGCCGTACGTGGAATAATTTATCAATTTGACTAATTCACATCTGGATGTTTTTTAAGGATATCACATCTAAGCTATCACAAATATATAATGCAGCAACAAGAAACAAAAAAAAAACTAGCACAAAAAAAGATCACAAAAAGATGTGGCATAGTTATGTCACATCTAGATGTGTCCTAACAGACCCATAATTTATAGGATCCT
>NC_057812.1:82049938-82061724 GCF_018294505.1 Triticum aestivum
CCCGCCTCCGCCACTACCCCCCACCCCACCGCAGACGCGCCGCCAGGACGCCGCCCCGCATCACCACACCACCTCTCGCCCGCGGCAACCGCATTGCCTCATGCCGCCCTCGCCGGAGGCCATCACACGTGTCACTGACCGGCGGGCCATAGGCCATTATCTAATTTTGTTTAATAAAAAAATAAAAATAGATTTAGGGGAAGAAGTTTTACGGGAGCTGACAAAATTAGCTTTAGAAAACTTTCCCTAAAATTATAGGTATCCTTATAGGAGATATTTAGAGGAGCTGTTGGAGTTGCTCTAAGTTCGGGATTGTGTTGTTATAGGAGATATTTTCATCATGTCTCCCCGAAGATAGCTAGCTTATTACCGCAGATATTAGCCCATACAAAGGTCCCGACGGCCGCCGCCAAAGGATCACCCGCTCTCTTCGTACATCCAATGTACCCATTCCAATCTCAATAGGAAAGAGTTAATTGCAAAAAACCACCACATTTAGGGCATCGATTGCAGAAAATCACTTAGTCCCTAATTTTGTGCAAAAATCATCGCGTTTCCAGTAAACTTTTTGCAAATTGCACTGATCGAGTGATTTGTTCCATTTAACCACTTTCTGACAAGTGGGGCTAGATTGTAAGAGCAAAATTTTTACACACACCCCCCAGCCCCCACCCCCCGGCCAGAGGCGCGCTGGCCGTCGGTTTCCTGCTGCCGGCCACCGAGTGCTCGTGCTCCAGCGGCTTCGGAGGTCAACGTCCAAAGACGCTGCTTGCTCCAGTCTTGTGCTTTGTGGCCGCAGCTTGCTTGTGCCCCGCCGCTGATGCTTGCGCCCCGCCGCTCCTATTCGTGCCTGAGCTGCGCGCTGCTGCTTGCGGCCCCGCTGCACGCCGCCGCGCTGCTGCTTGCGGCCGCGCTGCACGCCGCCGCGCTGCTGCCGCCAGCTGAAAGGAAGCGGCAAGCACCTTGGCCCAGGCCGCAGCGGTGGTGCAGTTGGGCGGCGAGCACCTTGGGCCAGCCGGCCAGGGCGCCGGCCGTGGCCCTGCCGTCCAGAGCTAGCAGCGCGAGCTCGATTGCTGCTCGTGGTCTTGAACGCCGGCGGCGCCTTGCCCTGCCGTGGCCGCGCCTCCAGCCCCCGACCACGGACGAGGCCGCCGTGATTCTCTGGGCCGCCATCGTGACCCTTCCGCTCCGGCGAGGACGAGCTCCTGCACGTCATGACCCTTCCGCTTCGGCGAGGCGAGGCGCGACGTAGAGATGAGGAGGGATGCCGCCCCGCCCACGAGGCAAGGCCAGGGAGGAGGGAGGCCGTCCCGCCGGAGGCTGCCTCGCCGTGGCCAGCCACCACCTCAGAGGAGGAAGGCGGCGGGGGTGGGAGGGGGGCTGATTGCTTTTTTCATTTTTTTGAATAAGGGTGTCTTTGTGAAATTCAGGGAGGTGTAGGTCAACTTTTTACTAAATCATCTCCTTATAATCCGGCCCCACTTGTCAGAAAGTGATCAGTCAGGCTAAATCACCTGGTCAGTGCAATTTGCAAAAAAATTACTAGAAACACGGTGATTTTTGCACAAAATTAGGGACTAGGTGCTTTTCTGCAATCGATGCCCCAAATGTGGTGGTTTTTTTGCAATTGTCTCCAATAGGAAGACTACAAGCATTACATAGTGCTATTACACATCTGAAGCCTGGACCTTGGTAAAACCACCATGTCTTTGATTTTAGTTACAAGATTCCTTCGGAAGCTTCCTCGTTAGATCGGCGATGAATCAATCATTGGCATTTGGAGCCCTTGTGGGGCCCAAACAGATCTTGCCCGTGGTGTCACTCTTGAACTATGTGATCTTTCCTACCTTGGTGTTTCCAAGCAAGGCATCTACTTTGACTCCGTTCGTGCCCAAGAAAGGGAGGTGGGACAACTCGATGGTGGTCTTGTGACATTACCTCATGTCCCTACCGACTTGTTCTACAGCTCAGATGAGCCAGTTCTCCTGCACGGTCTTTATGGGAAAAAAGGCTAAGGGCTCGAGCTAGAATTTGGAGATTGAGAGTGGAGCTGTAAAGATGGAACAAGAGCGACAAAGAGGTCGTAAAGGCCTCGATAGCGCCCACCCACTTTGAGGTTCGAAACTCCAACACACAAGCAAGCTTGCGAAGGGGAGGGGGTACTCGAACGCCCCCATGTGTCGGCCCTCAAGTTCTCCTTTAGTGTGGTGATTGGTCGCTGATTACCTTTACTCCAGTTGTTGCCATTGTTGGGTTTCGTAGTAATTTCAAAAAAATTCCTACGCACACGCAAGATCATGTGATGCATAGCAACGAGAGGGGAGAGTGCTGTCTACGTACCCACGCAGACCGACTGCGGAAGCGTTGACACAATGTAGAGGAAGTAGTCGTACGTCTTCACGATCCAACCGATCAAGCACCGAAACTACGGCACCTCCGAGTTCGAGCACACGTTCAGCTCGATGACGATCCCCGGACTCCGATCCAGCAAAGTGTCGGGGAAGAGTTCCGTCAGCACGACGGCGTGGTGACGATCTTGATGTACTACAGCAGCAGGGCTTCGCCTAAACTCCGCTACAGTATTATCGAGGACTATGATGGCTGGGGCGCCGCACACGGCTAAGGAATAGATCACGTGGATCAACTTGTGTGTTCTAGGGTGCCTCTGCCTCAGTATATAAAGGACTAGAGGGGGGAGGCTGGCCGGCCAAGGTGTGGCGCGCCAGGAGAGTCCTACTCCCTCTGGGAGTAGGATTCCCCCCCCCCCCCCAATCCTAGTTGGAATAGGATTCGCGGAGGGGGAAAAGAGAGAGAGGGGGCCGGCCACCTCTCCTAGTCCTAATAGGACTAGGGGAAGGGGGAGGCACGCAGCCCATGTAGGGCTGCCTCTTCTCTTTTCCACTAAGGCCCATCATGGCCCATTTAGCTCCCGGGGGGTTCCGGTAACCTTCCCGGTACTCCGGTAAAATCCCGATTTTACCCGGAACACTTCCGATATCCAAACATAGGCTTCCAATATATCAATCTTTACGTCTCGACCATTTCGAGACTCCTCGTCATGTCCGTGATCATATCCGGGACTCCGAACAACCTTTGGTACATCAAAATGCATAAACTCATAATATAATTGTCATCGTAACCTTAAGCGTGCGGACCCTACGGGTTTGAGAACAATGTAAACATGACCGAGACATGTCTCCGGTCAATAACCAATAGCGGGACCTGGATGCCCATATTGGCTCCTACATATTCTACGAAGATCTTTATCGGTCAGACCGCATAACAACATACGTTGTTCCCTTTGTCATCGGTATGTTACTTGCCCGAGATGCGATCGTCGGTATCCCATACCTAGTTCAATCTCGTTGCCGGCAAGTCTCTTTACTCGTTCTGTAATACATCATCCCGCAACTAACTCATTAGTTGCAATGCTTGCAAGGCTTATGTGATGTGCATTACCGAGAGGGCCCAGAGATCCTCCGACAATCGGAGTGACAAAACCTAATCTCGAAATACGCCAACCCAACATGTACCTTTGGAGACACCTGTAGTACTCCTTTATAATCACCCAGTTACGTTGTGACGTTTGGTAGTACCCAAAGTGTTCCTCCGGTAAACGGGAGTTGCATAATCTCATAGTTATAGGAACATGTATAAGTCATGAAGAAAGCAATAGCAACATACTAAACGATCGGGTGCTAAGCTAATGGAATGGGTCATGTCAATCAGATCATTCTCTTAATGATGTGATCCCGTTAATCAAATAACAACTCATTGTTCATGGTTAGGAAACATAACCATCTTTGATTAACGAGCTAGTCAAGTAGAGGCATACTAGTGACACTTTGTTTGTCTATGTATTCACACATGTATTATGTTTCCCATTAATACAATTCTAGCATGAATAATAAACATTTATCATGATTACAAGGAAATAAATAATAACTTTATTATTGCCTCTAGGGCATATTTCCTTCAGTCTCCCACTTGCACTAGAGTCAATAATCTAGATTACACCGTAATGATTCTAACACCCATGGAGCCTTGGTGCTGATCATGTTTTGCTCGTGGTAGAGGCTTAGTCAACGGGTCTGCAACATTCAGATCCGTATGTATCTTACAAATCTCTATGTCTCCCACCTGGACTAGATCCCGGATGGAATTGAAGCGTCTCTTGATGTGCTTGGTTCTCTTGTGAAATCTGGATTCCTTTGCCAAGGCAATTGCACCAGTATTGTCACAAAAGATTTTCATTGGACCCGATGCACTAGGTATGACACCTAGATCGGATATGAACTCCTTCATCCAGACTCCTTCGTTCGCTGCTTCCGGAGCAACTATGTACTCCGCTTCACATGTAGATCCTGCTACGACGCTTTGTTTAGAACTGCACCAACTGACAGCTCCACCGTTTAATGTAAACACGTATCCGGTTTGCGATTTAGAATCGTCCGGATCAGTGTCAAAGCTTGCATCAACGTAACCATTTACGACGAGCTCTTTGTCACCTCCATATACGAGAAACATATCCTTAGTCCTTTTCAGGTATTTCAGGATGTTCTTGACTGCTGTCCAGTGATCCACTCCTGGATTACTTTGGTACCTCCCTGCTAAACTTATAGCAAGGCACACATCAGGTCTGGTACACAGCATTGCATACATGATAGATCCTATCGCTGATGCATAGGGAACATCTTTCATATTCTCTCTATCTTCTGCAGTGGTCGGGCATTGAGTCTTACTCAATTTCACACCTTGTAACACAGGCAAGAATCCTTTCTTTGCTTGATCCATTTTGAACTTCTTCAAAATTTTGTCAAGGTATGTTGAATTAAGCGTTTTGATCTATCTCTATAGATCTTTATGCCTAATATGTAAGCAGCTTCACCGAGGTCTTTCATTGAAAAACTCTTATTCAAGTATCCCTTTATGCTATCCAGAAATTCTATATCATTTCCAATCAGTAATATGTCATCCACATATAATATCAGAAATGCTACAGAGCTCCCACTCACTTTCTTGTAAATACAGACTTCACCGAAAGTCTGTATAAAACCAAATGCTTTGATCACACTATCAAAGCGTTTATTCCAACGCCGAGAGGCTTGCACCAGTCCATAAATGGATCGCTGGAGCTTGCACACTTTGTTAGCTCCCTTTGGATCGACAAAACCTTCTGGTTGCATCATATACAACCCTTCTTCCAGAAATTCATTCAGGAATGCAGTTTTGACATCCATCTGCCAAATTTCATAATCATAAAATGCGGCAATTGCTAACATGATTCGGACAGACTTAAGCATCGCTACAGGTGAGAAGGTCTCATCGTAGTCAACCCCTTGAACTTGCCGAAAACCTTTTGCGACAAGTCGAGCTTTGTAGACAGTAATATTACCGTCAGCGTCAGTCTTCTTCTTGAAGATCCATTTATTCTCAATTGCTTGCCGATCATCGGGCAAGTCAACCAAAGTCCATACTTTGTTCTCATACATGGATCCCATCTCAGATTTCATGGCTTCAAGCCATTTTGCGGAATCTGGGCTTACCATTGCTTCTTCATAGTTCGTAGGTTCATCATGATCTAGTAGCATGACTTCCAGAACAGGATTACCGTACCACACTGGCGCGGATCTCACTCTGGTTGATCTACGAGGTTCAGTAGTATCTTGATCTGAAGTTTCATGATCATTATCATTAGCTTCCTCACTAACTGGTGTAGGTGTCACTGAAACAGTTTTCTGTGATGTACTACTTTCCAATAAGGGAGCAGGTATAGTTACCTCGTCAAGTTCTACTTTCCTCCCACTCACTTCTTTCGAGAGAAACTCCTTCTCTAGAAAGTTTCCGAATTTAGCAACAAAAGTCTTGCCTTCGGATCTGTGATAGAAAGTGTATCCAATAGTTTCCTTCGGATATCCTATGAAGACACATTTCTCCGATTTGGGTTCGAGCTTATCAGGTTGAAGCTTTTTCACATAAGCATCGCAGCCCCAAACTTTCAGAAACGACAACTTTGGTTTCTTGCCAAACCACAGTTCATAAGGCGTCGTCTCAACGGATTTTGATGGTGCCCTATTTAACGTGAATGTGGTCGTCTCTAGAGCGTATCCCCAAAACGATAGCGGTAAATCAGTAAGAGACATCATAGATCGCACCATATCTAGTAAAGTACGATTACGACGTTCGGACACACCATTGCGCTGTGGTGTTCCGGGTGGCATGAGTTGCGAAACTATTCCACAATTTTTCAAATGTACACCAAACTCGTAACTCAAATATTCTCCTCCACGATCAGATCATAGAAGCTTTATCTTCTTGTTACGATGATTTTCAACTTCACTCTGAAATTCTTTGAACTTTTCAAATGTTTCAGACTTGTGTTTCATTAAGTAGATATACCCATATCTGCTTAAGTCATCTGTGAAGGTGAGAAAATAACGATATCCGCCACGAGCCTCAATATTCATCGGACCACATACATCTGTATGTATGATTTCCAGCAAATCTGTTGCTCTCTCCATAGTACCGGAGAACGGTGTTTTAGTCATCTTGCCCATGAGGCATGGTTCCAAGTACCAAGTGATTCATAATCAAGTGGTTCCAAAAGTCCATCAGTATGGAGTTTCTTCATGCGCTTTACACCGATATGACCTAAACGACAGTGCCACAAATAAGTTGCACTCTCATTATCAACTCTGCATCTTTTGGCTTCAACATTATGAATATGTGTGTTACTACTATCGAGATTCAACAAGAATAGACCACTCTTCAAGGGTGCATGACCATAAAAGATATTACTCATATAAATAGAACAACCATTATTCTCTGATTTAAATGAATAACCGTCTCGCATCAAACAAGATCTAGATATAATGTTCATGCTTAACGCTGGCACCAAATAACAATTATTTAGGTCTAATACTAATCCCGAAGGTAGATGTAGAGGTAGCGTGCCGACTGCGATCACATTGACTTTGGAACCGTTTCCCACGCGCATCGTCACCTCGTCCTTAACCAATCTTCGCTTGATCCTAGTCCCTGTTTCGAGTTGCAAATATTAGCAACAGAACCAGTATCAAATACCCAGGTGCTACTGCGAGCATTAGTAAGGTACACATCAATAACATGTATATCACATATACCTTTGTTCACCTTGCCATCCTTCTTATCCGCCAAATACTTGGGGCAGTTCCGCTTCCAGTGACCAGTCTGCTTGCAATAGAAGCACTCAGTTTCAGGCTTAGGTCCAGGTTTGGGTTTCTTCTCTTGAGTAGCAACTTGCTTGCCGTTCTTTTTGAAGTTCCCCTTCTTCTTCCCTTTGCCCTTTTTCTTGAAACTAGTGGTCTTGTTGACCATCAACACTTGATGCTCCTTCTTGATTTCTACCTCCGCAGCTTTCAGCATCGCGAAGAGCTCGGGAATAGTCTTGTTCATCCCTTGCATATTATAGCTCATCACGAAGCTCTTGTAGCCTGGTGGCAGTGATTGAAGAATTCTGTCGATGACGCAATCATCTGGGAGATTAACTCCCAATTGAATCAAGTGATTATTATACCCAGACATTTTGAGTATATGCTCACTAACAGAACTGTTCTCCTCCATCTTACAGCTATAGAACTTATTGGAGACTTCATATCTCTCAATCCGGGCATTTGCTTGAAATATTAACTTCAACTCCTGGAACATCTCATATGCTCCATGACGTTCAAAACGTCGTTGAAGTCCCGATTCTAATTCGTAAAGCATGGCACACTGAACTATCGAGTAGTCATCAACTTTGCTCTGCCAGACGTTCATAACATCCGGCGTTGCTCCTGCAGCAGGCCTGGCACCCAGCGGTGCTTCCAGGACGTAATTCTTCTGTGCAGCAATGAGGATAATCCTCAAGTTACAGACCCAGTCCGTGTAATTGCTACCATCATCTTTCAACTTTGCTTTCTCAAGGAACGCACTAAAATTCAACGGAACAACAACACGAGCCATCTATCTACAATCAAGCATAAACAAGCAAGATACTAATCAGGTACTAAGTTTCATGATAAATTTAAGTTCAGTTAATCAATTTAATTAAAGAACTCCCACTTAGATAGACATCCCTCTAATCCTCTAAGTGATTACGTGATCCAAATCAACTAAACCATAACCGATCATCACGTGAGATGGAGTAGTTTTCAATGGTGAACATCGTTATGTTGATCATATCTACCATATGATTCACGCTCGACCTTTCGGTCTCCGTGTTCCGAGGCCATATCTGTATATGCTTGGCTCGTCAAGTATAACCTGAGTATTCCGCGTGCGCACCTGTTTTGCACCCGTTGTATTTGAATGTAGAACCTATCACACCCGATCATCACGTGGTGTCTCAGCACGAAGAACTTTCGCAACGGTGCATACTCAGGGAGAACACTTCTTGATAATTTAGTGAGAGATCATCTTATAATGCTACCGTCAATCAAAGCAAGATAAGATGCATAAAAGGATAAACATCACATGCAATCAATATAAGTGATATGATATGGCCATCATCATCTTATGCTTGTGATCTCCATCTCCGAAGCACCGTCGTGATCACCATCGTCACCGGCGTGACACCTTGATCTCCATCGTAGCATCGTTGTCGTCTCGCCAAGCTCGTACTTCTACGACTATCGCAACCGCTTAGTGATAAAAGTAAAGCATTACATCGCGATTGCATTGCATACAATAAAACGACAACCATAAGGCTCCTGCCAGTTGCCGATAACTCGGTTACAAAACATGATCATCTCATACAATAAAATTCAGCATCATGTCTTGACCATATCACATCACAACATGCCCTGCAAAAACAAGTTAGACGTCCTCTACTTTGTTGTTGCAAGTTTTACGTGGCTGCTACGGGCTTAAGCAAGAACCAATCTCACCTACGCATCAAAACCACAATGATAGTTTGTCAAATAGACTCCGTTTTAACCTTCGCAAGGACCGGGCGTAGTCACACTTGGTTCAACTAAAGTTGGAGAGACAGTCGCCCGCAAGCCACCTATGTGCGAAGCACGTCAGGGGAACCGGTCTCGCGTAAGCGTACGCGTAATGTTGGTCCGGGTCGTCTCAACCAACAATGCCGCCGAACCAAAGTATGACATGCTGGTAGGCAGTATGACTTATATCGCCCACAACTCACTTCTGTTCTACTCGTGCATATAACATCAACATAAATAACCTAGGCTCGGATGCCACTGTTGGGTTTCGTAGTAATTTCAGAAAATTTCCTACGCACACGCAAGAACATGTGATGCATAGCAACGAGAGGGGAGAGTGTTGTCTACGTACCCACGCAGACCGACTGCGGAAGCGTTGACACAACGTAGAGGAAGTAGTCGTACGTCTTCACGATCCAACCGATCAAGCACCGAAACTACGGCACCTCCGAGTTCGAGCACATGTTCAGCTCGATGACGATCCCCGGACTCCGATCCAGCAAAGTGTCGGGGAAGAGTTCCGTCGGCACGACGGCGTGGTGACGATCTTGATGTACTACAGCAGCAGGGCTTCGCCTAAACTCCGCTACAGTATTATCGAGGACTATGGTGGCTGGGGGCGCCGCACACGGCTAAGGAATAGATCACGTGGATCAACTTGTGTGTTCTAGGGTGCCTCTGCCTCAGTATATAAAGGACTAGAGGGGGGAGGCTGGCCGGCCAAGGTGTGGCGCGCCAGGAGAGTCCTACTCCCTCTGGGAGTAGGATCCCCCCCCCCAATCCTAGTTGGAATAGGATTCGCGGAGGGGGAAAAGAGAGAGAGGGGGCCGGCCACCTCTCCTAGTCCTAATAGGACTAGGGGAAGGGGGAGGCGCGCAGCCCATGTAGGGCTGCCTCTTCTCTTTTCCACTAAGGCCCATCATGGCACATTTAGCTCCCGGGGGGTTCCGGTAACCTTCCCGGTACTCCGGTAAAATCCCGATTTTACCCGGAACACTTCCGATATCCAAACATAGGCTTCCAATATATCAATCTTTACGTCTCGACCATTTCGAGACTCCTCGTCATGTCCGTGATCACATCCGGGACTCCGAACAACCTTCGGTACATCAAAATGCATAAACTCATAATATAACTGTCATCGTAACCTTAAGCGTGCGGACCCTACGGGTTCGAGAACAATGTAGACATGACCGAGACATGTCTCCGGTAAATAACCAATAGCGGGACCTGGATGCCCATATTGGCTCCTACATATTCTACGAAGATCTTTATCGGTTAGACCGCATAACAACATACGTTGTTCCCTTTGTCATCGGTATGTTACTTGCCCGAGATGCGATCGTCGGTATCCCATACCTAGTTCAATCTCGTTGCCGGCAAGTCTCTTTACTCGTTCTGTAATACATCATCCCGCAACTAACTCATTAGTTGCAATGCTTGCAAGGCTTATGTGATGTGTATTACCGAGAGGGCCCAGAGATACCTCTCCGACAATCGGAGTGACAAAACCTAATCTCGAAATACGCCAACCCAACATGTACCTTTGGAGACACCTATAGTACTCCTTTATAATCACCCAGTTACGTTGTGACGTTTGGTAGTACCCAAAGTGTTCCTCCGGTAAACGGGAGTTGCATAATCTCATAGTTATAGGAACATGTATAAGTCATGAAGAAAGCAATAGCAACATACTAAACGATCGGGTGCTAAGCTAATGGAATGGGTCATGTCAATCAGATCATTCTCTTAATGATGTGATCCCGTTAATCAAATAACAACTCATTGTTCATGGTTAGGAAACATAACCATCTTTGATTAACGAGCTAGTCAAGTAGAGGCATACTAGTAACACTTTGTTTGTCTATGTATTCACACATGTATTATGTTTCCGGTTAATACAATTCTAGCATGAATAATAAACATTTATCATGATTATAAGGAAATAAATAATAAATTTATTATTGCCTCTAGGGCATATTTCCTTCAGCCATTGCGGGGGCCATGGGCACCAATGCATCACCGGCCATTGCTTGCACTAGTAACACACCTTCAGCCACTTCTTGCCAGGTGGTCTTTGGCGAGAAGCTGGCGACGCTTGAAGATTAAAAAGCCCTCGGGCTTGAGGCCTTCATCGGCAAGAGATGAGGGTTGAAGTGGAGGTTGTGGCCTATTCAAGTCAAAGAGGAGAATGACGGTATAACATCCGGGTTAATAGGATTGATAGACTACTCATATCAACAAGGTGCATCTTCTTTCCTAGAAGATTGTCTCCAAAGAAGCTCCAAGTTAATCGTGCTTGCCTTGGGGTAATTTGAGAATCGTTGAACAACTTAGAAGTTGATCCGGTCTGCACTAGTGAGTACAAAGTTGGCAAAAGACTAGTATTGGTCTATGGGGCCAGTCTAAATCCCAGGTGGTAGCCACGCAAAGTGCGTAAAAAAGACTAATTTTGGTCTGTGAGGCCTAGTCTAAATCTCAGGTGGTAGCCAGGTGTAGCGGCCTTAGACCCGGTAGCCAATCCGAGGCATTACAGGCTGGCTAGCGAAGGTTCGGGAGACATAGAGGTTGCATTAGTCTCCGGTCACACGATTGCCATAACCAGGGAGGCTCTCCTTTATCAGTGACCTTGTTCATGGAACTATATATCTAACAAATCAGGAATGAAAGCCAACATGGCAATTATTGGGAAGTTCTTAGGTGACTTTCGTTCTGTAAACTTTGTGGGTAGGCTCTGATGCATCATAGTGAGCACGGGTGGGGTGTCTCCGGTCAGAGGAAGGTTCAACACATGTGTGCATGTATAGGCAAGGCGTCATCAAA